>NW_010395844.1:3084-24156 GCF_000710305.1 Buceros rhinoceros silvestris
TTCCTGCTAACACAAAATATCCAGGGAGCTGTCAGATGTCTTGCATTTTAGTAATGTTGCCTTTTTTAAAGTTGTTTTATCTAATTTGGTTGTAGAATCAGTTTTCCTTCCTTCCTCTTAATTCCTTTTCAATCTCTGGAAATTTTCTATGTAAACAGTTTTCAGTCTGAGTAAATGTTTAATATGCACTTCAGCTCAATATCAAAAATATCACGTACTTACCTAAACTGTAATAAAGGCAAAGTTTAAGAACATGAATTAAAGAGAGAGCTTATAAAATCCAACTGAACTTGCTGAGGTCCTGAATGACTGTTGAAAGCCAAGAGTCTTGGCTTGACCTTTTCATCTCCACAGTCTTTCCAAGCTGTCTTCCTGTGTAACTGAATCCCCTGGAGGACCTCATACAAACCAAGACCGAAGCAGACCAATGTGAATGAGTTCAGCAGAAGCACCCGCCACAAACTCCATTCAGTAACACAGCCAGCAAAAAGGAAGGTGCTGCAAGCCACGCGGTGTAACAGGCAGGTGCTGGAAGGTCTGTGGTGGAACAGAGGGAGCGGGGTTCCAGGTTTTAATCTGAGGGTGCTTTACTGTAACTGAATATCTGGCCTTACCTGTTCTGGCTAGCTGAAGCAAAGATATGTCAAGATATGTCAAAGATATGAACCAAGACATGTTTTTCACTTAGGGACAAAATACTTTAAGCAAGAAAAAGCAAAGTAATTTTCCATCTCCATAAAACTCGAGAGTGTTATTAACGATTCTGGACAGCATCTGTTGTTTGAAGTAAGGCCATCTTTAGAATGCCGGCAGGTGTCTATTCCGCTTATCAAACTGTATTTTGTGCTTATGGCAATGAAACTAAATAAAAAAGAAATCATACCATTTCTTTCCGTTCTCTAATGTTTCTGTCCACCAGAAATATGAAGGTCCAATTCCCTGTTATGTGATACTGGTTTGTTGTAGAGGAGGCAGTTTCAAAGTCAGAACTGATACAACTTTTGAGCCTTTGAGGCTAGCCACGCTGTAGTCCTAAAGGGGTGAACCTGAAAGGAAAAAGTAATGCTTTGATTTTACATGTCTCTTGTGGAATCTCTCTGTTCCATCTGTGATGACCACATGATTTTCCACTAGTAGAAAATCACTAAGAGCATCAGCCTTTCTCTTTGTGCTTTAGAAGATAATGCACAGATTCTTCCGATGTTTGCAAACTGTGCTTTTGAAAAGGAATTGAGCATTATTGGAATTCTTTCTACAGCATTTAATAACGGAAGGAGGGTGAGCAATTCGATAGCAAGTAAGGTAATCGTATGAGGGATGATTGAGGCGATTGTGGAAGACAAATGTAGACAACTTTTCATTTCTGTTTCTTTCCTCTTTGTCCTCTGTTTCAATTCCATTTTGTACTTTGTAAAGGGTCCTCCTGTCCTGTTTGAGCAATTGAACATGGAAAGAAGAATGGAATTGCACATAATTCTCTTATTCTGGCCTCTTGCATCATTAGCTTTTTATCTATGCTATAAAAAATCCCTAGTATTAAAGCCATGTAATTTCAGGTTTTGTTTTTAGGCATAACACATTATGCCATTATTAAAAGGTATCCAGTTCTCTTATACCATTTTTAGTTTATAATAAGCACACTGCATTATTGCATGGCATTTATTTACCATGTATATTGAACTAGATGTACAGGCATATACTTATTAAAACATTTTGTTGTTGTTGTTTAATCAGGTTTATATTGTAGAAAAGTGGATAATTATCTGTGGAAGATATATAGGGTCATTTCATCATAAGAAAGTAACTAAGGAACATTTTGGTACATAATCCTTACTGAACCATTTAAACTTTTGAATCTCAATTTGTGTTTGGTAAATTTGGAGGAATAGTAATTTTTATTTTTATTTTCATTCTATAGATTTCTAGGGTTTACAGACCACCAACATCATCCTATTATTTACTTATACAGTGTAATCAGAAAAACTTTTTATCTCTCTTGATGTGTTGTCTTTTTTAGTGTTATGATGCCACCTGAAGATCATGGCTGCACTCTAACAGACCTGACACTCTCATTAACTCTGTTGTCTATTATCTGTTTAAAACTGGCGGTTTCTCAGTTTCTTCTTTTTTGTGGGACGAGACGAGACTGACTAATTAGCAAGTATAACACTGGGAAGTTTAAAACTTAATATTACAATTAAGCCGTAAAGTTTAAGCCCTCGAATATTCCTGAGTGCTGCAGGGACTATATTTAAGAAATGCCTATTTACTTAAGAGTAGAAAAGAGGAAACAGTAAAAAAATAGGTATCCGTGCTGCAAGACAGAGCATTGAAGGTAAGGGGAAAGGTAAGGGGTACTTTTAGGGAGTTACTTATAACAAGAGTGACAGGAAAGTCTTTAAAGTCTTTGGTCGATAGTCGTGAGTCCAGAGTACTTTAATTTATCACTGTGGTGATAAATGAAACAGGATTTAATTTTTGTCTTTGAAATTTGAATTACATCGTATTCTCACGTGAGAAATATTTTAAGAACTTTTTACTTTATACAGCCAGTCAGATTAGAAACCAAATTTTCTGCAGCAGGTATAGTAGCAGAATACTTTTTTCATTCAAGTTCTGCCTCTATTTGCTGAACCATAAGTATAAAAACGGCAGCAATTGGCCATTGTGATGCATCAGTAATGTCACTCTCAGGTGACATCCCTAAAGAGTGGCAGATGGTAGCTAAAGGAGCTCTCAGATCTGCATAATTAGAGGTCAGAATGGCATCTGTCTGTATTAGTGTACACTTGGTGACATGCAATGAAGCTCATTTAAGTTTTGTTGTTAGTTCACTGTGGAAGGGTCTTTTAATGAAAATATAGGATGATAAATTGCAAGTGGCCCAACTACCTTCCTATGTGGTTTGAAGATATAGTTCATAATTGTTCGCTTTAAGTGGAAGCCCAAAAATCTTCATCAGCAGATTGATAAGGACTCCAGCTGGTCTCAAGATGAGACTAGAGATTTCTAGTCAAGTAGTATGAACCCCAGTATTATTGATGGGAGGTTGTTGAAGTGTCAGCAAGGGTCTGTGCTTTAAATATAAAAAACATAGTTCAGAGGCGTAGTAAATCCAGGTAGATTTAGTGACTTCTGAATGGCAAGTGTGTCTCAAATACAATTGTGTTGTACACATGATTGTGGTTGTACACGTTGTACACGATTGTGTTCGTCCCATAATATTTTGTACCTGAGATTAATTTTAGAGGTCATTGCAGATGTATGTACACCATAAAAGTGGAAGCTTAATTGAAGTGTGGTAAACTATTTCTGTATGATAAACTCCTACTCTATTTTCTTTGTGTGTGATCTTGCTTTCCAAAGTCTGTTTGTCTGTGCAGGTGAAAGGAGAGGGAGAGGGCAAGTGAGAGGGCAGGGGTGAGGTGGGAGGGAGATGAGGCAAAGGCAGAGAAGGAGAGGGAAAGGGAAGAAAAAAAAACAAGAAAGGAGAAGGAGGAGAGGGAGAAGGAGAAATGAGATGAGGAGAGTGTTTAATTTTGTATGTCTGTGTCAAATGAAGGCCCCATAATCCGAGAGGAAACAGTCAGTGAACTATTGTACCACTTAGATGTGCACAAGTCTATGGGGCCAGATGGGATTGATAGCTGGTGGAAATGCTCACCAAGCCACTTTCCATCATTTATCAGCAGCCCTGGCTAACTGGGAAGGTACCAATTGACTGGAGATTACCAAATGTGACACCCATCTACTAGAAGGACTGGAAGGAGGATCCAGGGAACTACAGGCTGATCTTGGTGCCAGGGAGGGTTATGGAGCAGATCATCTTGAGTGCCACATACAAGGCAATCAGGCAATCATGCCCAGTCAGCATGTGTTTATGACAGCCAGGTCTTGCCTGATGAACTTGATCTCCTTCTATGACAAGGTAACCCATTTAGTGGATGAGGGAAGAACTGTGGACATTGTCTACCTAGTGTTTAGTAAACCTTTTGACACCGTTTCCCACAGCATTATCCTGGAGAAACTGGCTGCTCATGGCTTGGATGAGTGCGCTCTGTGCTGGATAAAAAACTGGCTGGCTGGCTGGGCCCAGAGAGTGGTGGTGAATGGAGTTCAATCCAGTTGGCGGCCAGTCACAAGTGGTGCCCCCCAGAGCTCAGTATTGGGGTCTGTTCTCTTTAACATCTTTATCAATGATCTGGAGATGAGAGGATTGAGTGCACCCTCAGTAAGTTTGAGATGACACCAAGTTAGGTGAGAGTGTTGATCTGCTTGAAGGAAGGGAGGCCCTATAAAGGGATGGATCTGGACAGGATGGATCAACGAGTCGAGGCCAATGGTATGCGGTTCAATAAGGCTGAGCGCTGGGTCCTGCACTTGGGTCACAACAATCCAGGCTTGGGGGAGAGTGGCTGAAAAGCTGCGCAGAGGAAAGGGACCTGAGAACGTTGGTTGACAACTGACTGAATATGAGCCAGCAGTGTGCCCAGGAAGCCAAGACCCACAGCATCCTGGCTTGTATCAGCAATAGCAAGACCAGTAAGAGGAGGGAGGTGATTGTCTCCCTGAATTCAGCACTGGTGAGGCCGTACCTTGAGTACTGTGTCCAGTTTCGGATCCCTCACTACAAGAAGGATGTTGAGGTGCTGGAGTATGTCAAGAGAAGGGCAATGAAGCTGGGGAAAGGTCTAGAGGATAAATCTTATGAGAAGCAGCTGGGGGAACTGTGGTTGTTTATCCTGGAGAAAAAGAGGCTCAGAGGTAACCTTATCACTCCCTACAACTATCTGCAAGGAGTTTGTAGTGAGGTGAGGGTTGGTCTCTTCCTTCAAGTAACAAGTGACAGGACGAGAGGAAATGGCCTCAAGTTGTGCCTGGATATTTAGGTTGGATATTAGGAAAAATTTCTTTACAGACAAGGTGGTAAAGCATTGGAACAGTCCCCATTCCTGAACGTGTTTAAAAGATGTGTAGATGTGGTGCTGAGGGACGTGGTTTAGGGACTCTGGCAGCGCAGAGTGAGCAGTTTGACTGTATATACTTAGATCTGCATTTGTGTTTTAAGTGTTTGCTGTGGTGTAGGCCTTGCTGGTGACTAAGCAACCACGCAATTGTTCCATTTCCTCCAGGAGCAGAAAATACAACAGCTACCTAAGGATCAAGGCAAGGGGCAAGGAAGGGCTCACTCACGACTTATGGGCAAGGGCAAAAGACAGACTTGACTAGGGGAAACAAAATCAATTTATTTCATACAACAAAACTGCAACCAAATCACCAATTAAATTAGAGTAGAACAGAAACAGAACAACAAGATCTTAAAAATGCTTCTCCCCACCCCTCCCTTCTTCCCAGGCCCAGCTTTACTACCTCTCCTCCACACTCTGCACCAGGGTGAGGGGAAACACAGGATGGGGGATGCAGTCAGTCTTATCTCTCTCCATGCTGTCCCTGCCACTTGCTCGTCACGGCAAACACCACAGGATGGGGGATGCAGTCAGTCTTATCTCTCTCCATGCTGTCCCTGCCACTTGCTCGTCACGGCATACACTCCTCCTGGGTCCTTGTGGCCTTGTGGTGTCCCCCCTGCAGATGACAGTATGGCACAAATGTCTCCAGCTCATGGTGGGGCTCGCTGCTGGGATCGGCTCTCCCAGCGCCGTACCGACCTGGCGCAAATCCTCCCCAGAGTCACGGCGTTTTACAAGACTCCTGGCTCTCTGCGACAAGGGTCTCTGCAACGTGGCTCTCTGAGCTTGTCCATTTTCCTGCCAGTGCTCTTCAAGGACTGCAGGGCTTCACCCCACCAACTTGCCATGGGCCAAAGGGAAACGACTGTACCAGCGTGTCTTCCCCAACCTTCTCCTCAGTTACCTGGGTGACAGCATGTTTTTTTCTCCTTCCACCCTACCCCCTCCAAAACAGCAGAGCACTTCAAAACCCAAAAGTGTTCCCAAGCATGTTTTTTTCTCCTTCCACCCTACCCCCTCCAAAACAGCAGAGCACTTCAAAACCCAAAAGTGTTCCCAAAGTTGTTTCCCCTCTTAAATCAGTTTATTCACAGAGGTGCTGATTGGCACAGCCTTGGTCAGAGCTGGGATCGCTCTCTTCGTGAAGCTTCTTATAGGGACCACGCTAGCAACTCCATTCCCCCACTACCGAAATGGTGCCAAAAAAAGGCAGCAGCACCAGCCCCTACTACTGAAACCACATCAAATGCTAAACTACCACAGTGTTCTGTACTATTGCAGGAGAAATATTTATCAAGACTCAGTGCTACCTTTGTTCTAGCTTTATTTTGCTTGAATTGGATGTACAGTTCCTCCTTGGTTATCAACATTGAGCATAACTACCTCTGCTAGCTCCTACAGAGAGGAGAGCTTGTTCTGTAGGGAATCTTGCACCAGTTGTGCAAACATGAATGTAAAACACAAAATAGCGCATGGAGAATTTAAAAGAAGTGGGCCACAGTCCTAACTGAATGCCCCAAATACCTTGCTGTAGACTGACCATTTCCATGTACATTAGAGGTAGAATTAATTATAAATTATCTGCTTGATGTTTTCTCTGTTTCTGTAGTTTCTGAGTTTTATTTGTATGTTTTTGAGTACGCTGCATTAGCCTTGTTATAAATGTGTTTCTGAAATACAGCGTTAGGAGCAGTTACCATCCAGGGCTTCCCCTTAGTTACTTACTAACTGATTAACTAACTTGTTTATTTGTTTACTTAATTATGTTACTTGAAGAGAACATAACTTTTGAACTACGAGTTTTGTATTGTACTGCCACCAATAGTAGTATTATATCATAGAATAAAATCTTAGAATCATAGTATCATAAAGTGGTTTGGGTTGGAAGGAACCTTTAAAGATCATCTAGTCCAACCATGCTACAGTGAGCAGGGACATGTGCAGCTAGATTAAGTTGCTCAGAGCCCCGTCCAACCTGACCTTGAGTGTTTCCAGGGATGGGGCATCTACAGCCTCTCTGGGAAACCTGTTCCAGCGTCTCACCACCCTCATTGTAAAACATTACTTCCTAGACTAAATTTCCCCTCTTTTAGTTTAAAACCATTACCCCGTCTCCTGTTGCAACAGGCCTGCTAGAATGTCTGTCCCCATCTTTCTTATAAGCCCTCTTTAGGTATTGAAAAGCCCCCATAAGGTCCCAGCAGAGCCTTCCCTTCTCCAGGCTGAACAACCCCAAATCTCTCAGCCTTTCCTCATAGCAGAGGTGTTCCATCCCTCTGATCATTTTTTGTGGCCCTCCTCTGGACCCGCTCCAACAGGTTCGTGTCTTTCATGATCAAATCCCTCAGTTGGAAAGTGGCTAAGTGTAGAGTAGCAAGGGGTCTAAATTCCCTTTCCAGCAGTTTGCAGTCTAGGTAATACAGTGAATATATCTATTTTGCTGTAGCATAGACAAAAAAAACGTCTTGGCCATTAAGTACTGTGATTTTCAGCCCATAAATTTATGTGTCTTATTTGCATTTCTTTTTTTTTAATTGGAACATATAGTGACATAATAAGTTTTATAAAGTATTCTATATGTAAGATAAACATATGAGACGCTGAGAACAAGAGCATGTATTTTTGTTTAAGAAAGTGTTACTTTTACTCTCTGTACCTTCTAATATAATTTCTATAGTTTTTGCAATTATCAGTCTACACACACTAGCTGTTATTTTTTCTCACAACTTCAATTAAGCATATCCAAAACTATTACATGAGCATCAGTTTTGTTCACCAGTTAAATGCCTTTAACGATATTTCCCCCCAAGCTTCATTCTTATTTACCAAGTGCTTTTTTGTGCATCTAAAGGGTTGAGCATCTGTTTGTATGCGAAAGTTCCATTAGACCATAATAATCTCCACTTAATTGCACAGCAAATATTTATTTCTCACACATCAGAATAATGAAACGGTTTTAGTGAGATAAAAATCACATCAGCTTGGCAAACAACACCTATCAAGCTGTGTGAGACTTCCAAGGCATTCTTGGCAGACATCCCATATCTAGAAGAATTGTGTACCTTTGGGAATGCTGTCGTTATTTAATTACTAAACGATAATGTTCTTAGAGATTTATTTATTGTTGTTTTGGGTTTTTTACCTCGAAATAATAAAATAAAATTTGGTTTTCTGAGTTTACCAATGTGCCATGCCATGGCTACAACAGTATAATTGAAGAATGATAGTTTTCAGGCTACTACAAACACTGTTTAATCTTAATATTACATAAGATTAATACTAGTATTGAATATTCCTAGAGCACTTATTCCTCCTAATATATAAATCTGACAGGAGCTTTAAAAATAAATTTTGAAAACCTCCACTTTGATAATAATAATGACTGTATTTTTCCTCTCTAAGAGCAATGTGGATGCTTTTCATGTGTCTGCAACAGTGATTGTTTCATATCTCACACATATTTTTGCATTCCCTTCCCATCGTTGCAAATATTCCCTGTACTGTGTCGCATGTGAAGGCAATGACACTATATGCAACTGCTTGTAACAGCAAAGGACAATGATGCATAGAGTCATAAAGTTTTTTGAGCAGAGGAAGCAGAAAGCCTTACTTGATCTCTCACTATTTAGGTTCATTTAGTTGCTATAAAATTTATACCATTTTTCTTAACATAAATTTCTGAGAGCATCATAAATATTTATTTTTACTTGCACAAACTTTGCTTTTGATGCCATCTGCTTCTTCTGAAGTTGCTCCAAAAGTAAGTGCATGGGATTTGTATCAGGCATAAGAGCTCCCAGTCTGTCCACTTCAATAACTAGGAGTTTACACTTTAAAGGAAATTGAATTTGATATCAACTACCTGGACTTACTAACTCTACTTTTGTTGAAACATGGATGAAAACAGTGACATGTTGTTGATTTGCTTTGTTTAAATCACCATCAAAAATATGCCTTTATTCAAGGACCGTTCACTTGCCATTTAGTCTGTGAAGCACGTATAGATCCGTGTTCATGAAAGTGGAAAGTTTGTCCTAAGTTCTCCCCAGCTGTACGTAAAAGTGTTACAGCTTTCAGTGGGAGACATGATATAAATAAGGAAAGAAACCTCAAGAAAAGCAAAATGCATAAGATCTTTAGGTAAAATCTATATTTCTTCTGAAATGTTGATAACAAATATCTTTTGAAAAAGGGTCAGTCACAAATTTAAAGTCTTGCAATTTGGAAGGATTTGGGTAAATTACGAGTTCAGGTCTCTGGCCCATGGGTTAGTTTATTTAGAAATGAGGATCAGTCACAATGTATTTTAAAAAATATTTTAAATCAAAAAGTCTGGTTTCTTACTGTTGTATCGAATCTTTGTTGATTTGCTTTTAGAAAGAGATATTCCTTATTTAAACCCAAAGCTTTTTTGTACTGAAAAAAATCAATGGATAGAATGGATTAAATAAATAATGTAAAAATATCATGTACAAATAAAAGCTTTGTATTTTCTTAAGTATACACATATGTTTATTGTACATATTTATATCACTGATTGAATGCTGTCACATTGCAGAAATGTAATGTGAAGGAGTTAATCTTGAAATTGTTGTTTCAAATAGGAATTCTCCCTGAATATGTTGCTAGTCATTAAATCTTTGTGTTTTGGAACTGATTAATTTGGGGGGACACACACCAAGAAAGCTAAATCCTAATATAATTTTCTATACCTCTAAAAATAAAAATCACCCAGAAATATTACAAATCCATGTTTTCTTCCCCAATTTTACATTTAAATTATGGATAGAAATACACAACCCAGAAGGTAACACCCTGTTGTATCTGCAACAATCTGCACCTGTAATAGCCTTCCTGCAGTATACCTATTACTGCAGAATGGGATAGACAAGTGTGGAATGAAATTTTCACCTGATTTCTTTGGGGGACGCCTTGTTCTGTTGTTCTTACTAAGAATTAAATTGACTATCCCGAACTCTTATGGCATGAAATCTTCATATTACACTACTGAATATTGTATAGGTAAGGAACAAAGATGCAGCATACAGATGTAGCATACATTTTCTTCAGCCTGGCTGAAGAAACAGATCTTGAATCCCTTCCCACTTTTCCCTCTCCCTCCTTCCTGTTCCTATGTATTATATATGCCATATGTTGTCATGTAGTTGCAGTCATGAGAGCTGATGACCTGCTGTAAGTCAGATCTTTGAAGGAAAAAGAAAAAGGATATTAGCAAAAAATAAAGCACCACGTGAAATAAAAGGAATCTGTTCTATCAACTTAAAGTGTATTTGAATTTCTTTATTGGGAAAGTTTGTCACTGAGATAACAAAAATCAGTACACTACTTCTCATTAATCACAAGGTAGCACCCCTGTCTGTCTGCTTTGTGTATTTTAGAAACCATAGTACTGTAATCCTGAAAGCAGAAAATTCTCAACTGGCTAAACTGCGTCATATCAAACATACTACAACAGTGTATTATTTGCTAAATTATATGAATATGGAAGACCAGAGGCTGCAGAGGAAGAAAGACATAGGGAGAGAGAAGACAGAAAATGACGATATTCCAATGAGAAAAAGATGGAGAGGTTGCATACATAAAATTATTTCACATGCTCCAGTTCTGACTACAACAGACTCAATTTCTGCCCACTGTTTCTGGGATGGCTGCAAAGGCTGGGGTTTTCAGGTGGCACTGAAAACTCTGTTCCAGACGCCAGGCTGTGAGAGAAACCCATGCACAGAAAGAGCGGGCAGAAGGCAGTGTGCTTCTGAGTGGCTTCAGCAAGAATTTGCACCAGATACATTTTGTGTTAGGCCTGTTATGCCTTGAAACAAGACTACTGAGTGGTCTTTTTCAAAAAGATCTATCCCTTTACGGGGATAGACCTTTCCTTACTTCCACTGGGAGGAAAAACAGCAAAGTTGCTTGAAGACATCAGTCCTTGCCATCTTACTGTTCCGATAGAAATGGCATAAATCATTTTGCAAATTTTATACTCTTTTCACAGTTTTTAGTGTGAAGTGATCCTCGGTTCCAATCAGTAGAGCTAAACCCTTCATTACAAAAAAACCCTGATGCCATTGAAGAACAAGAACAAATATCTGCTAAGTTCACATGACTCTTAAACTAAATCCCTAGGCAACCCATCACAGTCAGTGAAAAGTTTTCATCGCTTTGTCTCACAAAATATGCCACAAAGATGCCACGAAGATTTTAGCACTTCAGTAGATAAGTGAATGTGGAAAATATATCACTTTATTGTTACATCTCAGTCATTCTCACACATTCAGTCACACAACGTCTTAAATACAAGTGCAGATCCCCTACAATTACATTTCCCTCCTTATCTCAGTTTCTTACAAGAAGTACAACCATGAAGCATGCTTGTTGAACACCTCTTTTTTTTTTTTCAGATGACACAAAATAAAACACAGTTATTATTATTTCTTAGATATATAGAAAACACGAACTGAAACACATACCTACTGTGAGACAGAGGATGTTTTATTTTCCATTATTGGGTTGATACTGAATGCAGATTTCCTCTGTTCACCTACAAAGAAGTTTGTGCTGTAAGGAAGGACGCGCAGAAAACATTGAGAAAACTGTAAGGTTTCTCCTTGAATTAGTCAGTAGAAACATTTCTTCTGCTTTCAGCAAGACTAGAATTTAATTCTTAATTTTCCTGTTGGTTTTTATATCTTTGCATCTGTAGTACTTAGGAAGCTGCGAAGATCTTTTTGAAATCAGTCTAACAAATCATTAACCTAGTGAAAGTTATGTTAAATCTTCTGAAGCGTGGTATTCTTTCTCGCTGTCCTCTCTGTCTGTCCTTTCAATTTTTTAAAATTTTAAAGGATCAAGGATTAGCTCTTTAGTTCTTGTGAGATGTGCTGAATGAGTAGTTGTTGAGAACGAGTGGGTGATAAGCAAAAGATAAGTCAAAGCAGAGCAGCTATATCCTGTAGACATCTTCAGATCATGAACTGAAGTAAGTTTGGCAAATTTGAGGTGTTGCCACACTTTTCTATCATCACATCTTTAACCTTTGATTTGTGATTATCAGGTATGACAGTGTTAAAAACTGGCTTCTGAATTTGGTAGATAGAGCCCAAAATACAAGCAGTAAATAAAAAAAAGTAGCACAGGGTTAAAACAACAATAACAAACAAAGAACTAAAAGAAAACATCTTGAAGCTCCAGAAATATTTTAACGAATACAGCATTTGTTTCTAACTCAGATACAATCCACGGTTCTAACAGGAAATGGCCTTTTCTCAAAGTTATCAAAGGCTTTCCTTTTTTCCTAAGAAAACTTGCATATGTAATTTTCTGTACTCCTTACATTCCCTCCATTTTGAATAAAATAACAGACTGTGCAGCTGAAACAATAAAATAAATTATTTACCCGTATTATGTTTGGGAAATAAAAAATACTAAATTCATAATATAATCCTTCCTGTAATTTTTCTATTAATCTTTCCTTTATGGTCATTGAAAATTACCTTTTTCTGTCTGTGTGTATCTGAAGTCATCATGATGATGAAAAATAGAGAAAAACAGGCATCCCTTAAATGGAGATCTATCTCCCAGAGGAAGGTCTGGGAAGTGGTATGAATTCCACATTGCACTGAGCTCTGTCTTAACTGAAAATATCATTAGGAATTAGCACCTTTTAAACCAAATGTGTTAATCAGTTGTTTTCTTCACCAGTTGGCTGCTACACCCATATCTCGTCCTGCTAACTCACCTTCCCATACTTGCATCTAGTGAAATCTGTACATAACAATTATTCTTTACATAGGAAGATAAACCCACTCTGTGTGTTTGCAGGGGGTAGTGTACAGCAGGAAAAACAATTCAGAAAATGGCACATCCTAAGATAAGCTTCACATCGACTGTTTTGTCTTTTTCTGCTACACCCATAGCTCTTCCTGCTAACTCACGTCCTCATACTTGCATTTAGTGAAATCTGTACATAACAATTATTCTTTACATGGCCAGAATCTCAGTTTATGGTACAAATTCCGTTGATTTACCAGTCGTCAGTACTGACAGATTCAGACCTGTCAAAGTGAAAATGAGATCAGATGAGAGCCCTTTGTGGTGAAAGGTTAAAGACTCTTGTTATTATACAGCTGTGAGAAAGAGAATCTTTTAAAGTGAATAATCTCCTTTGTAGTTTCTTGCTCAGCAAAAAGGTAGGAGTTCCAACGTTAGAAAAAAAATACACTGCCCAGATTTTATACCCACCCAGGGGGCGGTGTTTGGTTTTGGGTTTTGGTTTGTTTTTTAATAAGATTTGGCAAGCCGTGCATCCATGGACTTGAGAATTTCAACGTGTTTGCACATCTCCCTCTTGACAGGATTAATTTGTAGTGGTACCTACGTTTCCACGCTATAGATAGAAGGTTACTAATATTTTACTATACGTGAGAGAGACAATTAAGGCATGGACTAGATAAAAAGAATTTTAATGTATTCATATTATTTGATGTTTGGAAATGCTGGTTTACTTGGACGGTGCAAGTAAAGTATTATTATACTTGCAAGTGCAAGAATTATTGATGAACAGATTTTGCTAGCAAACCAATTTGGTTTTGTTGTTCAAATTTTACAGTGAGATAAGATCAAAGCCTTTGATAGGTTGCAGAAGCATGTGTAGGTTAGATTAGAGCACAGTCAGACACAGACTCCTACAAGGAGGGTGATGCTATAGATCTATCAGGGTGCTCAATGGTACAGGAATATGAGACACAACATTATTATCTCTGATGATAAAAGATGGAAAATTGTGAACAGTTCTAATAGTGTCCTTTTCTTAATATTAAAACAAGGTTATTTTTGCATAAAGAATGAAGAATACTTGAAGAATTATACCAGTTTTGGGCTAATATTGGAAAAGAGTAAGGAAATTAAAAGCAATCTGTTCTTTTGCACCTTCTTCCCTTATCAAGAGAGAGAATTATGAAATAGAGTAGATTTTCCAGACTCTCCTTGCTCCTGTGCGGGTCAGAAAAACAGCCTGATGTATCTGTTACATGACAAGACTGAACCTTCTCTTTGCTACAAATTTCCTAAATGCAGTAGGAATTTTTGTAGCTATTTCGTAGCTATTTTTGCTATTTCCAGTTTGCTATTTCCAGTTTGCTATTTCTAGAACAAGATGAGAAAAAAAATCAAAATCTTAGAGAATCTTAGGGCCACCATAACTTTTTTTTCATAGAGGAAGTTAGGTAATTCAGTACAATTCTGTGAAAATATAAAACATTAATCGTCTCATCAAATACAAGAAAGAGATATCCTGTGTGCTCTGAAAAGGTTTATTCTTTTAGAGGCTATGAAATAATTGAGTACACAAAGAAACAAACAAAAACCATGGAAGTATTAAATTGGCAGAGCAACTATTTACGGATCCAGCTTTGGTTTTCATTTCACTGCACTAGCCCCATTGACTTCAGTAGGGTTTGACTAGATTTCCACTTGTCTGCTGACAAAAAGAATTTCTCCCACTCCAGGAACAACCAATTTGGTTCACAAACACTGAGCACGCAAGTATTCCGAACTCCTGGAAGCACAGAGGAAAGATTTATATTTGACAGAAGAAATCTGGCCACAGGAAATGAGTTTGGAAAACAGCTGTGGCTCTTAATATTTAAAGAACTTTCTCATTTATATAAGTTAAACCAGAAATTCCTGAGTCTGCACTATTGTGGGTCGTTCTTTTTTTTCCCACCTAAGGATCAGACAGCACTTTCAGCATTACCTTAGAGGGAATATTTTGATAAAGAGCCTGACTTATGCTGTGTTTTGGGAAAGAAGTCAAGGAAAGAGGTGAGGAAAGGGATCATACTGTGTCTCAGTGATTCTCAGCTGTTGTTCTGTGTGCTGGGAAACACTGTCAAAGAGAAAACACTAAATAATGTGATAAACTTTAGTCATAGTTGCAGCTACAGGCTCAGGAATCTGTCTTCGTGTTCTCAAAGATTTACTACTCTTGGCACAGCAGTCATCTGAGGCTGCACTATCGGCGCATACTGCCTGGAGGTGTCCGCGCTGCCATCAGTGAGATGAAGACAGCCTTGACTGCAACTTGGACGGCATGAGTTGAGTGCCAAACAGATAGGTTGCCTGTCACCCTTTTTTTCCCTCTAATGTTCCTGATTCTTCATGCCAGTAGCTAACTGATCAGAACCTTACGTGATAAATACTGATTTTGAGTTCAGAATTACTTTTTCGTGTCAGAAAACTCATAAATAGTGCTAAGCATTGGTGAAAGCAAAACGTTCTAAGAAATTTTTTTTTTAAAGTAAGTTGAAGAATTTATTGGGCAAATAGTATGCTAGTGAATTATTTAGCAGTTTTCTGAAGGCAGTATTATAGAAATGTTTGAGAATAGCTGTTATTTCTTTGGATAACTGTAAATAACTTTGCTAGGACATTTTTGGTTTTGGTTTTTGGTTTTGTGTTGAGCTGGAAGAGCAAGAGTTAATTGCTGGTGCAGATGTAGGAAGAATATTGATTCTTGGAAAGAAAACCGCATGATTTGCCCTTCCTCGTGGTTAAAGGTGCTCTTTCAGTCATTATCCCTCCATGACAAAGTCCAGAACAGGGATAGTTGGTAATGGTATGTTTCCTTTTTAATACTAATTCTGAAGAAATTATAATAGTTATAGACCAATGATCATTAAAGGCAGAAACATCTCTCAGAACAATTCAGTGCACTATGATTTCCTTCCTAGCTACCTTTATTTATGGTTGGTGTGTTTTTTTGGTTTCTGTTCTTTGGGTTTTGGGGTTCTTTATGACATGCTTTGCTTTAAAAAGCAATAAAATTCAAGAAGCAGTAGATGCTTTAGTTCATGGATACTGATCCTGACACAAGACTTTACACTATCTTTTCTTGTACTGATGCATTCTAGCTCTTCTGCAGTTAAGGAGGATGAAGAAATAAAAGGAAAGAGAGAGCACTTTTCTGCCCCCTACCCATCTAGGAGTACAGCAGTACTAAGTACTAATAAGCAGTAAGTACTAAATACCCATAATAAGGTCTAAGAATGGTTCACAATCTCTTTCCTTCTTGTATTGCTCCAGTGCCGAATGACCATGGATAGGAGAAGTTCCTTTCCGTCAAAGGCAAAAGAACAACAGGATCTGAAGATTAGAATTTCCTGAATTCTGCTGCTGATCAAACAGAAACAGAGTAATATCTAATTTGCTTCTACGTGGCTGCTGCAGCAATACAGAAGTAAAAAGCTGTTATTATTTATATCTCTTGAATCAACAGACTGATTATACAAAAGGACTTCTACGAATCGACAACATACCGAAGAAATAAGGAGGAGGAAATGGTTTCTTTTTTTTTAATTCAGATCCTTCTTATGATACAGATGATGGAAATATTAAATCTGTTGTGTCCCTGAGGGCCCCAGCAGCCCTCTCCATCACTGCCCAGTCCTCTCAGAGCTCCCCCCACCCTGTCCAGGGCCCAGAATCCCATGTCAGTCCCCCGGGGCTGCCAGCACCTGCCCAGCCATGCTGCAGGAGGGCCGGTCTCTAGCTCCCCACAGCTCTGCCCTGCCTGGCCATGGGCTCTGCCAAGCTGGGTCCACCCATGGACCCACATCCCAGCCTAGCCTTGGTCTGTCCCTGTCCCCAGGAAACCGCCTGGTGCCAGAGGCCGGGGCTGCCTCAGTGCCCCCCAGCTGCCCCATTCCTGGATGGGGGTGGGACAGGCCTTGGCTGCCAGTCCCTGCCCTGAGGCAAATGGGGAGCCCTGACCAGCCCTGAGGTGTCCTGACAAAAGCCTAAAGGTGTTTGGAAGCTGAATTTGTCTGGGCAAACCTTCTGTCACTTATCCTCTAAAATACCCGTGGTCTTCGAAGAGTCATTGAACAGGAAGACATCTAAGGACATTTTCACCATACCATAATCTCCAGAGAGACAAGTGTTGTCTGCACGTATGCAGCATCTCAGCAAAGAACTTCCAGTTCTTTTGTAGGACTTGAAAAAAATTAAAATGCTTCTTTCTAATTTACTGAATTGCTTCATGCCAGCATGTTGCAGCAGTAGGGCCCTGCCAGATGATGATTTACTAATTATGCTGCTTTGGAGACTCTCTTTGGCATTGGATAATAGTGCTCTAGGCAGAAAAGACATCAAATAGTCTACTCTGCTTGGTTTATAGATTAAATACATCATAACTGTTATTTCTAATGGCATTTTTGAAATACTGTTCTCAAGGAGAGATTTTGATTCTCAAAATCATGCTGGAGGGGTGGCACGTAAGTCCTGGTGCACTGAGGGACTGTCGCCAGAGCATCTCTCTGCTGTTGATTTGTACAGCTCTGCCAGGGATGAATTTACAACTGTTTATGCTCAAGGCACAGAGGAAGCACAGAGGAAACACAGAAAGTTGAGAAAGAAGGTGAGCAGGTATTGGCAGAAGGAAGCGAGATTGTTTTTTCTTTTCCCAGTGAATCTGTAGAGTGCAAAAAGAGTAAATCAGACGAAATGCAAGTGAAGCATAAATCTGGTAAACAGGAGAGGTCTTTTTCCAGTGGATCAATCTCTTTCCATTTCAGCTTCCTTTCCATCAGAGCTATAAAATCTAAAAGGCATCTCTGTGAAACACAAATCCAAGATGAAACAGAGAGTAAAGAAGTGTCCTGGTTTGAGTTAGAACAGAACTAATTCCATTCAGTAATTTCACTTTTCCGCTCAGTCTTTCTGCTAAGTCACTGCACTCTGAAGTTAACGGTGTATTTCTGCAGACAGTGTCTGCTTCTAGAGCAGAAGTGAGACAGCACTTGATGTTTACAGTTACTGCCAGGGGTTGGTGAGCAGGAAGGATCTTGCTGATACTTGCTCCTCTGCAGACCAAGGTCACTGTTACATCCTGTGTGCCACCCGGTGGGGGTGCACAGGGGTTAGAGGCTGCACCTGTGGGGAGGAGCGGACAGGACAGGTGACCCTACACTGACCAACAAGGTGTTCCATCCCATAGACATCATATTCGGTATAAAGCTGAGGGATCACAAGGGTCAAGTTCTCTTCTTCAATGGCAGGTGTCTGGGGACTCTGTCCATTCTACCTTTGATCCCAGTCTGTGCATTCCTGAATCCAGTTCCTGTCTGCTGCTGAGCCCAGCCTGGGCCTTCCCTGGTGTCCCAGTGCAACATTAGTGACGATGGTGATGTAATTGCCATCAGGAGGTTTGGGTTCAAAACCAAATGTTTTGCATATATTTGTATCTATTTCATTTTATTGTTATTATTCTCATTAAAGCAGTTTGAGTTTTCTTTTCCAATCCATAAGCCTCTCTCCCTTATTCTCCTTCTCTTCCTCTTTGGGAAGGGAGAGGGGGTAGTAAGGACCATCTGACATTCATCTAATGGCTGGCCCAGCCCTAAGACTTGACAGGAAGGGAAGTGATGTTCCTCTCTTCCAAAGAGAGGCATACAACAGGAATGAACAGGCACTCAGACAGATATTTGTCTTTGGATGAAAAAATAATAGAAGATCGCATTACATACCTTCTGTGAAAACAACTGAGGAGATATTTCTTTTCAAGGAAAGTTAAATAATTAGTTTTGCCTTCCATCACTATCTTAATGAACCTGAATACTGGGACAATACTTGCAATTGTTTTTAAATTTAAGGTTTCTTTCTGTTTGGAAGACAAAACATGCTCACAAAAGTATGAGAATTGTACATAATAGTAATGGTATAGATTTACATTAGATATTCGTCCAAGTTCCTGAAGTTGAATTTAATAATTAGCAACTGTAAACTCTGTTACCACCAAAAATTATTTAAGCTGTACCTTACTCCTTTTGTTATTTATTTAAAACTAACATTGCAATGCCTAAATTTTGGAAATATGCATATTTGATATTTAATAAAATCTAAGCTAAAAATAATAAAATCTGGTTCTATGCACTTCTCAGCAGAAGATAAAAACAAGGAAATGTGTTGTCAGTTAGAAAAGATCAGCAGCAAGTCCTGTCCGGTTTATCATTTCCAGAATGGAAAATACACAGTGGAAAGACATTTCTTGTGCTGACCCAGGAGAGTAAAACTTGTCTCACTACAGTTTGCCTAGGTATTTCCATGTTCTTGACTACCTTGCTTCACCCAGAGGTGCTAGATTCCTAGATTAGTTGTCTTCCTAGTCAGAAGCTACTGCAATGTGCTATTCTTTGCCAATAACAAGATTGTAGTGTTTGGTACATACATGCTACAGTAACTGCCAGTACAACTCTGAACTGCCAGTACAACTCTGGTTTAAATATAGGCCTTCCCTGCACCACCACCACCCTCCTCCCAGCCACCACCGCCCCCCCACCCCTGCCCCAATTATTGAAATAAGAGTACGGGGAAAGTCCTCAAAAATCAAAAACTGCCCCAAATTTGAAATAAGTCTGCTAGATGATGATAAGGAGGAAATTAGAATGAAACCAATATTTCTGCTTAGCACAATAGTTTCCAGAGATGAGTCAGCTGCCACCAGAGTACTCTGGTAGTCTGAGATGCACAGACATTCACCAGGGTGTGTTCGTGCGTTCACACGGTCAGCAGCATTGATGCTGCATACAAGCCAGAATGAGAACTGAAAAACCACGCTGAAAAGTTAACAGCCGTTCTCAGTCTTTGCCACTGTAGCACATAAATTTACAATTGATCCTTGCATAATGTTAACATTTTGAATGCCACACATCGAAGTTTTCTAAAACATAAGAGAATTTCAGATAATTGTATCCGTTTTACCATCATCTCATTATTTGCTGTCTACAATGCATTGGTCCCTCCCTGTGTCATAGAGTATTTCTGCAGAACCTCCCTTCAGATTTTTAGGCAAAAGCGTGTTCAACAGTCCTCTCATTGCAAATTTTCAGTTGGATGCAAAATTATGTGTAGCAATTTAGTATAAAGAATAAAGTTCTGTGTGCAATTTGCAGATTACCCTAATTCGTAATTTCTCACATTGTCATTTTTACCATGTTCTTGTTTGTGGGGGTTCTTTTGCATTCAATGTTTTACATTTTGTCTGCATAAATTATGTTTGTATTTGTAAAAATTAAGTCGTACATGATTAATGACTATATTGTGGTGACCTATTGAAAAATAACTTGATCATGAACACATGACTGGACATGATGCTCCATCCCTTTTTATGGACAACAAAATTAGTGACGATAGATTAATTAAAAACAAACTTTACTCCTTGGCTTTAATTCTTTGCTGAAATATATTACCAGTAATCCTAACAAGTCTTGAGCATCATTTAGCTTTTTACCTGAAATGTAAATGAACAGGATACTATTTTTTTAACATTGTCAGATTTATATTATATTAAGTATATTATATTAATCGCATCATATCATGTCATGTCATGTCATGTCATGTCAAGTCATATCAATCTTATACTATAATTTTTTTAAGAAAGATTTTATCCTTAACTTGTCAACCAGTCTAGTAAAAAGAAAAAATAGGGGTTTTTTGTGTTTAAATACACTAATAACATTCACCCAGAGAAAATGTTTCTATGTCACCTCCTCGTAGAAACTTACATACTACGTCAGGATGCCCCTCTGTCTCTCTCCCTCTCTTAAAGAGGCTGAGAAGCTCAGTGTCTATGCTCAAATACAATTGAATATGTATTGTAAATATATTTTAATTACATTGAGAGCGTGATTTAAACCCATGGACATGAGAAAATAATTCAGATGCAAAGCTGAGAACTCTTTGGTCTTTACTTAAACATCTCCATTCATGGACAATTAATTTTGACTATTCAGTTGCTATTGTACCACTTGTGACCACAAGAATAAAAAAAAAATGTATTTTATTAAATAACCGGAAAAGTTTACTTGGAATAAAACTGAAATATCTACAGCTTAAGGCATGACAAGGCTCTGTGATCCACTTTTTAAAAGCATTTTATATTATCAAGTGAAAGTCACCATTCAAATTGAGATTAAAATGGGACTGATATAATGTCCAGTGCAATCTGGCATGTTAGTTGGATGGATCAGACTGAAAGTAATTCTTGATTCCTAGCAGTGAAGAAAAAGAAAATGCAGATAAAACAAAA
>NW_010395845.1:0-211 GCF_000710305.1 Buceros rhinoceros silvestris
CTGGAAGCTGAATTTCCAGACGCCCTCTCAGAGCTGCGATGGTGCCCCACCATGGGCTCTGTTCAGTCTGTCCTGGGCAAGGGCTGGGCCAGTCACTAGACAAGTGACACACGGGCTCTATTAACCCCCTCCTCCCTGCCCAAGGGGAAGAGACAAGGAATAAGGGAGAGAGACGGAGGGACTGGAGCAGGAAGCCACAACTGCTTTAATG
>NW_010395845.1:549-1133 GCF_000710305.1 Buceros rhinoceros silvestris
GGAATGGCCGCACTGGGATCAGAGGCAGCACAGACCGAGCCCTCCTTGGACACCGACCAGCAAAAAAGAGAGCTGGAGCCTGGAGATCCTGCAGCTTTAGCCCAGACACGGTGGCTGGGGAAGGGAACACCTGGTTTGTCAGTGTGGGGTCCCCTGTCCTGTCTGCAGAGACACACCGTTCCCTTCACAAAGTGCCGTCACTGTGCAGAGACCGAGCTGGACCGTGACAGCGCTGAGCAGAGAGAGCTCTGTCCCAGCTCCAGCCAGCCTCAGTGGCTGTGGCACAGAGGTGGCTCAGAGGCACCCACAGGACAGACAGCAGCAGCTACCCCAGAACTGCACGTTTATCACGCCACAGACAGTTTATCACAGCTCCAACAGACAAGCTTGGGTGGCCGTCGGGAACACACTGTGACACAGACATTCCTGCGCTCTAAGGAACACGCTCTGAGGAAGACAAACACAGAGCGTGTGTGCGCTCACTTGTATAAGGGACAATCTCCCACCCAGGGGGGTTCACCAGCCCCGCTCTGTCAGCTCTTTGGAAGGGTGGCTGCAGCTGCCACAATTCAGCCCCTTACCAG
>NW_010395846.1:0-10584 GCF_000710305.1 Buceros rhinoceros silvestris
ATTATTAAAGTATTTGTAAGGAGCAATTTTAAATCCAATGTTCACTACAAAAATACGAAGACAGTATAGTTGCTTTCCACAAAATTGTGGTTCTTAAAATGTATTTATGGTATTTACCCAACTCCAAATCTTGTGCACTAAGCAGACAGAGTAATATTCTTATTTTTCTTATTATTCGTATTTCACATATGAAATTATCACAACTCCTAGCAAGTAAATATCACGTTTGTATTGGAAATAAAATTAAAATTAGGTACAAATGTAATTTGAAGTCACTGAAGAGTTTATATCCCTGATTCAACTGCCTCTTACATGACTTTCAAAAAGACTGACGTAAATGTAAAACAGAAACGGAAGAACTTTTCATTGGGGTTAATTTATTATATAAATCAATTAAACAATTTGAGGTAAAACAGTGGTCTGAACCAGAAGAACGGGACAGACCGTTAGGAAAGAGGGAGATGATTAACTCATTAGCCTTCTTGGACAGAGAAAGCGAAATATTGATTTTAGAACGCTGATGGTTTAGCTGGAAGTTGGGTGTGTGGAAATTTATGGTATGCCAGAAAACTAATATATCTGTTGGGTCTGTGATGTGTAACTTGTTAATCTCTTTTAGATTTATGACTCCAGGGTCAACTTCTGAAGGTAATTTGTAGGTTTCCCTTACTCCTAAGGACTAAGGGAATGGAGGAGGAATAGTTTTGTAAAGAACGCTACTGATGACACAATGCTTTTTTTCCTTCACTTAGCTTGGAAAAAAAAAACCCTTAATGTTTTCCAATACTGCGTGCTGGAATGCTTTTGGAGACAGAATTTGTCCTACAACATTTGCTTCTCTGGGTAAAATGAATTGCATTGTCTTTGTGTATAGACTATTTTTTGGTGATGTGTGACATTTATTGTGCTGTTATTGGAGATTAATTTATAATCTTAAAATTTTTATTTTGGCAAGATACCAAGCCATATCAGACAGGGAATGCACAGATGACAGAATACTAGAGAGCAAGACTAAACACTTTAGGGTATAGTCTTCTAGCATTGGTTAAAAAAGCCTAATTATTTTCTGTATAGGTTCCAATTAACACAGTTTGTCAATGACATTTTTAAACAGTTGATATCTGAAATATCATTTAATACCTTCAAGTTCCTTACTCCTTAACAGTTTGCAGCATACGATTTTGTTCAGATGAAGCCGTTTAGTTCAGATGAGGATTTTTTATATTCTTTTAATAATTTGAAATCTACCTTATCAGCAGCTGTAATGCCCTTCATCTGGCTATTATCCTTACCATGAACATGAAGATTTTTATCACTTTATCATGTTTAAGTTTTTTCCATTCACAATGCTAAACTAGTGCAGATACTTGTGATTACTATGTTAAGTGTACACCTGACTTGGGATTAGACCATTTTTTCATCACTCTTATGTGATCACGGTCACTCTTGTGATCTTAACTACTCTTTATTAATTTTGAAACTGTGTGTGCATACCCTTAAATCTCAGAGCATACAGAACAGTCTATGAGCAATTCACATTTTTGATAACAATAAAAAGAAAAAACTGAAGAAAAAAAGACTGCCTGGAGAGTTCTTAAAGACTTATCCTGTGTTTCAAGTCCACATTAATAGTTCAACAAGGAATGTAAACAAAAGCCATGAAAAATTAATGTAATGTTGGAACACAACAGAGAAATACTTTATCTATGCATGAAGAGTAATACATACCTTTTATTTGTTATCAGCTGCATCACACCGTATTACACTCATATTGATTTAATTAATCAAACTTTTTTCTGAGAACCAAATATTCCTTAAGCCTCTGGAATAGCAAACATCTCTATAATGCAGAAGATCAAGCTCCTCTGGCAGAGATATCACTTTTTTCCACATATCTCTTCTGGCTTTTTAAACAATTCTTACCAGTTGTCACAAAAGGCAAAGGTGTACACTGGCACCATCTGGAACCTTCTGTCACCCAGCCATTGTCTGAAGAATGCCTGAGAAGCAAGAAAAGGGTGGTGTGGTTTTTCTTCCAAGAACACGATAACACATTCCTAAAAGTTCAATAATTACCAAAATAACAACATGAAAAATTATTGAATTTAAGAATTACGTTGAACTTACCGTATAAGTTAATGAATTTGTGGTTAAAACAGCAAATGAAAATTCTAGAAGATGGTCATCTGGTACCTCACTGTCTTCGGCTGAAGCCAGTAGCTACACACTTAGGACAAACTCCAGTTTTCAAAACTGTGTGTTGTTTTGCTTTGATACCCATTGTTCCTTACATCATTATATATATGTTTAAGACAAAAAGCACATTCTATAAACAACCTGTTTTTATCTAAATGAAAATAACCTTTTTTTGGTACATTTTCAGATTGCTGTTAACCTGCACAATACTATAACACAGCACGTGGGTGTATTGCAGGCATAAATAAAAGGTTCGAGAACAGAGGACGAGATATTTTCAATTCAAAAAGGAAAGAAAGTCAGTTTGGCATAGCACTTGGCGCTACCATCAATAAAAGATATTGCTAAATTTAGCACCTCAGAATGAGGGAGAGCAAAATCCGATACGCAGGAAGTCTATCTTAACTGAAGAGTATTAGAAACCTTGAAAATATCTCAGAGAGCAAACAATAAAAACACTGCACATTCAGTCAAACTATACAGAGGTCAATCACTTTCCCTCCTCCTTTCTTCTTTAAAAATCTCTTGCTATTTTTACTTTTTTAGTAATATAATCTTATGCTAGGCAATTTTACACACAATTAAGAGAGGATATACAGCAGTTCACAAAGATCCATTTAATTGTAATATTGTAATGACAGTGTGAAAAACAAAGTCCCCCTCACTCGTGGTTTGTTGGGGTTTTTTTTAAGGCCAAACCTGGAGAGAAGGGACAGTCCTGATAAAGTAAGAGAATGCAATACACTTCAGTCTTTAGTCTGGTTTGGGCACACCCCTCCCTCTTTTTTTTCAATGTTAGAACACAGTTCTGATGTCTTTGGTCCATAATTATTCTGCTATAAACAACAAGCTCTTCACTGCATTGAGAAAAACTTCAGTAATTCATCACAACAAACTTCAATAGCAAAAAAGATTTGAAATAAGGTTAACTTCACTGTCACGTATTTGAACTGAGTAAAAGTGTGTTTGTAAACCCTGGCTATGCTGCCCCTTGAGGCTACAGCACACATCTCAGTTCATCCCTTTGACTAATCTAGTACAGACTGCTCTTTTGCAGCAGAAGCTGACCGCGTAAATTTATAGGACTCTTACAAATGCTATAGTATCCTCACATAATTCCTCGAGTCAAAGAACTCTTCGGAAATAAGGGTGTTTAATTCTTTTGCTTTCTTTATCCATCTGGGAAATGATTCTTGTGGTTGGACAGTGCTAAGAGTATATTACGTAAATTTATCTCTCTCTCTAATTTGGTGCTGATAGACCACAGAGAGTATTTGATTTATGGTTGTATTTGTATCTGAAAAAACAAAACCTGGGAAAAGACTATTATATTTTAAATGCGGCACCTTCATCTATCATTGCTACACGACAAGAGATATAAATAAATCTTTTTTGAGATGGCATCCACAGACACTGCTTATCCGTGTAAAACCATCCTCCGCCAGTATCAGTAATTTCTTCCGCTGCACCGCATCTAATACAAATGCTCATTTGAACCATCACAAGGGGTTACTTCAAAACCCTGTAAAATACAATGTGCTAAGAAACAAGTAGTGTAGTGAAAGCAAATGAACTGTTAAAATGCACAGACAATTATTGCTTCAGGCTAAAAGGGAGATCATTGGCCAGATACTTGAAGGAAAACACACTTTGAGGTTACTCACTGAACAGTTCTTTGACTAGTCAAGTGTCTAAAGCTGCACAGCCTCTCAATCAGCCTTAAACAGGGATCCAGGAGAGCAAGCTGGGAAAAGGTTGAACATCTCCTCACTTCTGTAATTTCTGCAGGTAATAAACAAAGAAACCAGCACACATCTGATTTCAGTGTGGTGGGAAAGCACAGAACTTTGCTAAGGAACTCATGTGAATGTACTTTCCCGTTCTGCTTCAAACACTTCAACGTTCTGTCTTAACTTACTACATGGTCTTTTTGCAACCGATAGTGGTGATTGAATTTAATGGCTACTACCACCTTCGTCTGGGTTTCATGTACAGTTGCATTTAAGAATTCTTACCCCCCCACACCCATGTACACCTCTCAAACAGCTGACAGATGGAATTTTCTAATATTAGACACAATTAAAACCAAACTCCTTGACTTTGAATACACATTCTAAATTTGTTAAAAGATCAGAGGGGTCTACAGTAACTTTTAAGTACAAAATAGGAATCAAGTTGAACTACTGAAGGGCTGCAGAATGCAAAATATAAACTGTAGGTTATAATCTACAGTTAATTTCTGCAATAGTTCGCCTTCATGAAGTCCATCACTAGATGCCACTAAAAAAATATGCACATTATTTTTAAATTAATTGTGTAACATACGAGTAGAATTAACATTCCCCGACTACAATCACTGTTATCTGAAAGGTTTACAGCAAGCACGTGTATCAGAAGTTATTTATATAAATAAAGAAGGGTATGGGAAAGAAAGTGTGCCATAGATCTACCGAGCACAGGATCTATGTTAAAGCACCGACGTGATTCAGGTGATATGTGGGGTTTTTATTAAAGTCTTCAAGAACAAATAAATTTTCTGAAACCTAGAAACCCAGGCACTGAAATTCAAGTGTGGTTTGGATTTAATTAAGTCAGCTTGAAGTGAAAGGGGATGGCTGGTAGCAATTAGCAGATATTTCTGGTAGCTCAAGACATAGCAAGAATTGCACTTTGTAATTAACAGATTCTTGAGCTTTCTTTCTTGGATTATTTCCCACCAGCACAGCTTTTTCATAAATCTGGAAGCAATTTGCAAATGTCACTAATTTAAAAACATACTTTTATTACAATGACATCTTTACTATGAAAGATTATGATGAAAAATACTCACATTCCTAGAGTTTCATTCACTTTCTGTACAGAACACTAAGCCTTCATTACAAATTTATTTCTTCTCTTCCTCAAGTGTTCTCTGGTTTGTGTTTTGGAAAGTTCATCTAAAACTGTTTTATAATGAAGCAGCAAATCTAAGCCTCATTGTAGATATACAGATAATAAAAGTCAGGTTTTGAAATACATTGTAGCTACACACTATTTTATGTTGTGTAAAATTATTCTCTGTAATACTCCGATCATATTAGAAAAAATTATTTTGGATACTTAGAGATTCACACAGAAGTTGAAAGGTTTTCACCAACAGAGTTAGAATCTATGTGATAAAAGACACTACCATGTGTTTCACAGTAGGGTTCACAGAAGTTTCATCAACTTAAACATACATATAGTAACAGCATATAGTGTTATTTAGAGGGTCAAAATATGGCCTAGCACTGAACCTCATGGTTTCAGTCCTCGAGTCACAGAATTCACAGAATGCTTTGGGTTGGAAGGGACCTTCAAAGGTCATCTAGTCCATTCCCCCCCTGCAGTGCGCAGGGACATCTTCAACTAGATGCCCAGAGATCCACTGAGCCTGGTCTGGAGTGTTTCCAGCGATGGGGCATCTAGCCCCTCTCCGGGCAAACTGTGCCAGTGTTTCACTGCCCTCATTATAAAAAACTTCTTCCTTATATCTAGTCTAAACTTCCACTTTTTTTTTTTTGAACCATCACCCCTTGTCGTATTGCTACAGGTCCTGCTAAAAAGATTTCCCCATTTTTCTTACAGACCCCCCCTCCTTCAGTATCAAAAGGCCAAAATAAGGTCTCCCCAGAACCTTCTCTTCTCCAGCCTGAACAACCCCAACTCCCCCAGCCTGTCTTCACAGAAGTGCTCCAGCCCTCTGATCATCTTTGTGGCCCCCCTCCAGACCCACTCCAACAGCTTCAAGTCCTTCTTGTGCTGAGGATTCCAGAGCTGGATGCAGGTGGGATCTCAGAGCGGAGCAGAGGCTGAGATCACCTCCCTTGCCCTGCTGGCCACACCCTGCTGGGTTTTTTTCAGCTACAGAATATTTTACACGTAGAACAAACTGAGTTCAGTTTCTTTGGTTTCCAAGCTGTGTGTGTGACGTAAATAGTTGTGTTAATTTTGAAGAGCCTTTGCCTGCATCTTTCTTAACCGCCAGCCTGGGCACTGCAGGCACTGTGCGGGAGCAGAGCCCGTGATCTGTAACAGCCATAGGTTGTACCTGACCTGGACTGTTGCTGCCTGTCCCCTCATTCGTTGTTTTCCCTTACCTTCTGCTGCACTGTGACAGCACTAGTATGGGTCTCCACTAAGCACAGGTGACCTAAGGAATCAAAGGGATGAGATAGCAACAGTCTCTGGGTTTGCAGTGATAGAACAGGCAAGACCAAAGAGAATCGGAGCACTGGAAATAAATATCTGAATCCTGTAATGTGCTATGGGACATCCCTTGTTCAGAGAGCTTTCTGTTACTGCCCTGTCATACCACCCTGCATCACGTATGGCGCATATGAGTTCCCAGCACCCTTACTAAGTTTAAGCAAGTAAGCACATGAGACACCACAGACTCCTCCAACGAGATACTGCATGGAAAATTACTGTTACTTTAATAATAGCTTTTTGCTTCTGGGGAAATATTTTATTTCATTCTTTTCTCAAGCAGGTGATCACAGCTCTCCAAGGTCACAAAATGGGTTGAGAATATTGCCAACTATTAGTTGCCTGCAGTCAGCAGCAGCTCGCGTTCCCTGGAGTCATCAGCAATTCAGTTCCTCAGACAACGTGGGGGTAGGGGGTGGAAAATGAGACTGGGTTTTAATTACTGGCTTCAAGTATTTACACTAGGCAGGAAATGTCTATTTAGTTGCTGACTGCAGTTGTACTCCTCTAAACAGAGCAGGCGGAAGAGGAAGAAGAGATAGGAAGGTGTTCCTCTCAAGACAAAGAGTGAACAGGCGTACGAGCGCACATGAAGTAAGAGGAAAAGCTGTCTGCAACCTGCCTCCAGGGGAGCCGAGCTGCTCATGAGGTTGCTAACTCATGAGCCAAAACCAGCATCATATTCTCAAAGACTTTGAGAAACATTTATGTTTTAGTGTGTATCTAACAGCCACATTCCAACTGTTTCTCATTAAGAAAGAATAGGAGACAGTTATGTCTTATTAAAGAAGGTTTTCTCCATAACATATGCCACGACATTCTGGTGAGGCCTGTCACAAATGGTTATTACATTAGGATTTATTCACCAATGTTTGTAGTTTTATTAAGCTACGAGAAGAGGTCAGCTGGCTTTTTGTCATCACTATTGACAACAATAAGCATTCACTTTATCGAAGAATGAAAATAGTCTGTGTGATGCACAATGAGTTTCTGCTAAAAATACAATTCTTATTTGCTGTTTCTCTGTTATTACTTTCCCAAACTGCAAACAACATCAGTCACTGAAGACAAACTGCTGTGCTATGACAGAAAATATATGCTTGCCTTACAGTCATGTTTTTCTTCTTTTATAATGGACATTATTCATAATGGAAATAGTAAATCTTAATGACTGGTTTCAAGAAATTTGGCACCAGACAAGTTCATATTTTATTCAAGGTTTTAAGAATTGTTCTACAGAAAAAAACTGGTGTAGTAAATCAGAACTCAAGAAAATGATTCATCTATATAGATTCACAAGTTATTCAGAGATGAGCATTGTGACCATGAAGGTTCACTTCACGTATGCCACAGGCTGCTGAATTTTTCCATTACCAAATTATAGATTGGAAATAGTGGATATCTACAACTACGTGGCTTAATCAAGCCAACAGTAAATTGGCCTCATAGCTTTTTCTTTTTTGTCATGTTGAAGCAAGATTAATTCAGTCACGGCATTTCATTATTCATTTGTGTACTGGCGTACCACCCTTATCACAATTCTCTTTCCCCCTGTTCTTAACCATTAAGAGTTATAAGCCACAATATAAATGGAAGCTCGTATCTTATTGAGCTGAACAGAATGTGAATGCCAGATGGGAAATTACGACATTTTTCCCCTACGAATAAGAATATTGGCCAGAGATAAGGGAACATCTTCCTTGGCACATTAAATCATTAAAAGAAAACAAAAATGTGAAGTATATAATAATCTAATAGAACATTGTTACACCCTCAAACAGTAAAAGCAAAACTGAGAAAAACACTGGAGTCTAGAGAAAGATTTTCTTAAAATTAGGGAATTGTTAATAATCGAAGAGAGCAGAGAGGCAGAGCTACCATAACAGCATACCTCATGTACCTGGCCCTTGTAAGATATTCACATCCTTGAATTTGTTTTAGGTTTCTTACATCATTTATTAGGAAAGTTAGACGTCTCAAAAGAGTATTAACGAGAGTGAACACAGAGCTGCTGAAGCTAACGCACCAGAGTACAGGTGGTTGTTTAAACTGAACCCCTCTTCAGGACAATTATATAGAGACACCTTCATAAACTTGGTGTTCACAGCTGGAATTTGCTGCACCTGGCACAGGCACAAGTAATTGTTATTTCAAAGACCGACAGTTACACTGGTATGTATTTCCTTATTTATCAAACGATTTTACAGTTAAAGCATTTAAAACTCAACTGGAAATCACAGTTCAATTCTTTTTTCTAAGAGGATTTAAAATCTTTTACCTTCAACAAACAGAGCACAGAGTCCAGGCTGGCAACTGGTGATGAGGTGACCTGGCTCGTCCTCGTGAAACTCCCCCTCTTTGCACGAAGCCATTAGATGCCTGCTTGCCCAGGAGTACTGCTGCAAGATTAACCACAAGGTGCTCATCAGAAAAAGTAGTATCCAACAACATAGAGCATACCTGTGAATCATTTCCACACAGTAATGTTGAACTAGACCTCCTGAATGTAAACTTAAGAAGCAGTATTTAAGCAATGGAAAGAAAAACCAATAGAATTATTATTAATGGATTTTATTTGTATAGAATAATTTAATGAATGGGCCACCCCTCCTTGCTTTTGAAAATATTTGCATTATATTCTTGATCACAGAGAAATTCCTAAGTATAACTCCATGCGATTCTTGACACTGTGGTATAGGTTTGTTTTGTATAATCGTTTTAGTCAGCATGGGAGAAAGAAGATTAATTAATTGCACTCTAGCATGTTAACAGCGGTATACTCTGGTGCACCGGTCTAGTTAATGTGGTGTTTACATCCCAGCTTTTGCAACTTTACTTACATGGCAACTCCCGCCAAATAGTTGAAGAAACGATTTCTTCCTTGGTATAAGTCAAGAGAAGCAGCCAGAAGATAAAAATTATTAAAATTTTTTAAAACCATGAAAGAAAGAACTATGAGTAGGCTGTTCTCTTTACTGCAATCTAGACTAAAAATGGAGACAACAGATACCCCCTCATCATTTGTTAATAAAATTTCATAAATTACAAAACATACAGAAGAGAAACATTTAAAAGAAAATATTTGAATTGGAGTCCACTGAGGTTGTTTCAAAAAGTTTAGCTCTTGGATGAATTCAAAACCATACAGAGTTTAAAACAAATAGAAAACGTTAGAATGCTTATTCACTTCTTTAGCCAAAACAAGGACTGATGCTAAGCAAGCTATGCAGTGATTATAACAGTAGGAAAGTGGAACGAGAGCAAGAATCAAAGGTTAAAATTGATTTTTATTTTCTTCCCTGTAGATTATTTTATTTTTAGGTTTCTATGTCTCTGTAACTAATTTCTCAGAGAATTCCAATACCCTGAATAAGGATGAGATTTCCAAAAAGAGAATTAAAATGCTTGAGGAAACAACTGGAACACAATTTGTTATTTAGCATTTATAAAAATATTTGTAATTCCTTGCTCACTATGTGCCAGGTAATAGTGCAGACTAATAATTTAAAAACAAATCACCACGTGTTGCCCCTGAACGCTTTATTCATCATTAACATTATTTGACAAAAGAAAATCTGCCTTGGGTTTGAAATCCTTACACATCCAGCACCTCTGTGCGTGAAGCTGCCATTTTGGAATTACTTGTATACACCCCTCCATAAAACATGAGTGACCAAATTCTTTCTTGCTTCACTTCAGTAAATTCCCACTTGATAGACACTCTTCTGCTGAAAATATTTGCCTACAGCTTTTTATGTAAGCATGTCTTCCAACGAATTACAAGACATCTATCAGTTATGGAAGTGTGCCATGCAATGCTGCTTGTATTTACGAGCAATACATCTAGAATGATGACAAATATTTTTGTCCAAAGTATCAACAATCATTACAATTTTAAGTAAAGTCTTAATTTCAAATAGAAACAGTTACTAAACTGCCAACATTAACAAAGACCACCAACATCTACAAAGACTACTTTGTGGAAATAAAACCTCCTAAGGCACAAGAAAAAAAGTTTCCCTCCCTTTTTGTCACGTAATGACCATAGTTTACATGTGCCACTTGTTCTTGTTAGTAAGTTGCTAATTCTAAATAAACAAAATAATGACAAGCTGAGAAATCTCCTAGCTTACACAACATTATCTGCAGATGCCTTTTCAG
>NW_010395846.1:10684-15272 GCF_000710305.1 Buceros rhinoceros silvestris
GATATATGCATCTCCTGAACGTGAGACCTCTGTGGCAGATTTGAAACATTCCTGTATTAAGCAAATGTCCTGCAGTGCTTAACAATACTGAAGGCTTTCAGGACTGCAGAGACTGCTTGTAGAGGAGGCTCATTCCCATCAAGAACTCTAGAAAACAAAAATTAATTTTGAAAGGAGCAATCAAACAACTCCTCCCTTGAATCAGCAAATAAAGCAGCAAAATAATTGGCAGGCACCCAAATCACTCATTGTCTTCACTACTCGAAGAGCCCTGGCAGCCTGAGGGATTACTGGTGATCTCCTCAGGTTTTGCAGAACAGCAGGGAACTTTACCCAGTTTTCTGTTTAGCAGGAAAATTACATTTCGTAGTCTGGCAACTTCCTTGCTTAGCTTCAAGCTAACTTTTCCATGGTGAAATGATGTGTGCATGTTTCCATGCAAGTGCTGAAAATGAAAGTGCAGCAGCTCGGTGCTAACAGTACCTGCACAAAAAATCCACAAGGTTCAGCACTATGGTTATTCTGTTGCTGTTTCTCTTTATAAACATCACCTACAGATACAAACGTGACAGGCTTTTGGTCATGGAATGGCATTTTAGAAAACACTTGTGTAACCTCTGACGTTAGGGTTTTCCACATGGAATCTGGCAATAAATACAATCTGCTGCCCTTTGAAACAGAGAACAGCTCTCAAGAAAGCATCCCCAGCTGAGGAACCAAAATGTCCATTGTTTTTCCAGGAAATACAGACCAAACCAGCCAAACAAATCCCCTACCTTCATAACTCCTATTTAAGCCCTACTTTGGTAAACCCTTGCTATTCTATCAGTTGTTCGTGAACACAAAGAGTAGCTTTGAGGTAATGCCACCTGCATTTCAGATAAGCAGAGATCACAAGCAAGTCCATGATGCAAAAATGATTCACTTGATTAAGTCCCCACCATTTTGCTTTGCTGAGATGGCTTGTTCTGGATGGAAAATAATCCTAATAACTTTTCAACTAGCGAATCTGAATGCAGAGAGGATGCTTTTGGTGCAACCCCTATGTAACTGAAGATTAACTTTTTCTATTTTCTCTTTTTTAAAATTGTTTTAAGTACAGGGATAAGAGAAATCATTATCAATACTTTTGCACTTGGAAAGAGCGAAAGAGTTCCCTATGCAAATCCCCATGATCAACTTTTAAGAGGAAAAGTGAGAAGAAAGGAATAGAAAACCACTGTCAAGTGCTATTGAAAGGTGTGTAAAGATTGAAGAGACGACAAACGAAGATCTGTGTCTCAAAACTGGCTCTGAGACATTTGGAGTTTGCACTACATGCATCAGTTCTGTTTCTAGCCTGAAATAACTTCATGCACTGATTGTTAATAAGCCATGCTTAAAACAATTCTTGGAAGAGTAACACTCAAATATTGTTACAAATGGGCAAAACAGATCACATAAAATAAACATACTCAAAAAAACCCTAAATTGCTTTAAAGAGTCATTACAATCCTGACATGTAGGCTGGAGCTTAAAATTTTCCATAAAATGCGGTTCATTTGTTTAAAATTGAAATGGAAGAATTGATTATAAAAACGTAAAAACCGATTAAGGCACGACAAAATGAAATAAATTAGAAACACAGGAATTTGTATAGACATTCCATCTTTAATTCATTCCAGTTCTTTTGTCTTCTTTTGGTATACTACACCCTGACCAGAATGTTAGCTTAATTTTGAATATACTCATTTAAAAGGTTTTCATCAGGACCTTTTCACAAGCTAAACAGATAAATTCTGTCGAATTATCACTGCTTCATCTGAAACTTTTTTTTTTGCAAGCTTCCAAAAATTTCTGCGGGCACGTTGAACCATACCAGCAGTACAGGCTATGGAAGAGTAACAGCACTCTCTATAGGAGTCTCTGTTCCACCACGCTGTGCATTGTAAAGTGAAGCCAGAGAGCATAAATTTAATGGAGAGGAAAGATGATCATGCGCTAATACTTTCCCCTCTCTCAGTATGTAGCCATCTATGGTCCCCTTGTAAAAGAAGGAGGAACTGAAGTCAACACTGTGAGATGAGCTTAGTCATACCTTTATGTGACATAGTCCCGTGAATAATTTATGTATCAGACACAGATCTTGGAGATGTTAATCCTTCATAGAGCAGTAGTCAGAGCCCACATGGAGATGACAATCATCATCTCACGAGCCGCATGGCATGGCTGTCCCACTGAAACCACAGAGAACAAGGCAAGGAGTCAGTTTTGCTGCCAGCATTTTCCTGGCACACAAAGGTGCAGAGGGCTGAGAGTTGTATTTTGGCAAACGGTTTCCCCAGTTTTGGCTCAAGTTCTTCACAACCTGCCTGTTTCCTGTAGATCTCTGTTCACGGCACAGTTGAGATGTCATGTTACCTTCCCTATTCCATCAGAAGCAGCCAATTGTATACGGTAAGTCACACAAGGATATTAAAAATCAGTTGTCAGCTTCACTATATGAACATTACTGAGTCAACGGAGCTACAGTTTACATTAACGCTGTGTCCGGCCACAGCCCTTTCTGGGGAAAAATTTCCAGCTTCCTTGTATTTCCATCTGAAAACGGAATTCAGACTTAAGAGCAATTTAGTGGAACAAGTAACATTCAAAGAGTGAGTTTTAGTTTTCCAGGACACCTTTCATCAGTTAACAATATCCACACAGTGGAAGACACTACAAGGTATACAGAACTGTGAAAATGCACTGTACACTGTCAACCTTTAAGGGAAGGATTTTCAATACGAAGTAATCTAAGAATCAGTAATCGCTCAGCACTACCTAACTTTAATTTAGAGCCACTATATAACTGTTATGTCAATATTTAATTGCACATCACATGAATCATTCTGCATGGAAATATGTTTCATACTTGCATGCCAGGCTGCAAAAAGCACATAGTTAGTATGTAATAAGGACATACATAAGGATGCAATGCTTGTATTTAAGAAGCAAGTAGATAAGATCGTTAGGCTTCTAGCCTTGAACAGCAGAGACTAATAATTCTTCAATTATTCTTAAACATTAATTTCTATACTGAGTGTTTTTGAGACAAGCAGATTACAGCCTTAATATTAAAAAAATAATTTAAGAAATTATGACAGAACTATTTACAATTGCTTCCATTTTATGATTATTCTTTGGTGCAAAAATGGTAAGTCTTGATAGTGAGAGTGACGGTGAAGCTTGAAATTAAGACAACTGAGGAAAAGAAAAGCAAGCATGAAAATACTCAAACAGGATAAGGAAAATTATTATAAAGGAGGTGACAATACAAAAGCAAGCTTGCAACCATGTCTTACAAGAGCACCCTGATTTATCAAAACACACAATATTTTTGTGCTTCAGTTCAGAAATACAGCGTTACAGCAGGAAAGGGACCTTTATAACGCAGGAACAGGTTGAGAATGGCAAGGAATTATCCTTTTATATAACTACCACTGTTCTGTTCTTGAAATTTAAAAGTCTCATCTTTACTAACCTAAACAAACCTGTGAAAGTATATTCCCTGAAGTCATCCCAGCGGAACATTATCAGAACTGAACTGGAAGCTGTATAACTGAAACTATTAATTAGACCCCTTGATGAAATCAAAGGGCTGAGCACACTTTAGCTAATGCTTACCCAAGTGCAGACTGGAACATAACATCCACCAAAAAAAAAACAAACCTGAAAAAACCAAATCACACCTTTTTTGTCACTGACAATCAACGTTTGGAAAAGCTACTACAACTCTTGAAACAACATTCCATGAATAGGTATCATGAAGAGATATTAGATCAGCATTTACAACTTGTGAAGTTGTGGAACCTCCTTATCACTTGAAAAGATACCCATTGATGACTTCTGTTTGCTTCCACTCATGTGACATAAATTAAGAAAAAAAGGTAGTAGTATGTGTTGAAAGGTACCAAAGCGAATCTTTCACATTAAGTAGGTACTAACAGCAAGAAGAAACATAAAAGCAGCTATTCAGCATCTAATTCTTGTATCAGCAGATTGATTTTAAGAAGCAGTAATGTGCAAAGATGATGACAAAGATCATGACTTTTCCTTTCAATTAATTTATTTTAGGAAGTCATAAAAAAATAAGCCTGACTCAAATATTTTCACCTTGAATGGCTTCATTTTCCACTAAGGATCAAAGCGGGACTTAAAATCTATTTATAGCAACAGAACAATTCAGACAAAGCTGATGAACTAAAATAAACAATTTGGAAAATAAAAAGCATACTGCAAAGATTAAAAAACTAGAACCATTGTTTTTATGTTAAATAAATCATCAGGTTAAGTAGTGTGTTATTAAAATTTTAGCCTTTCTCATAAAACATTCAAAAGAACAGAGTCAATCTGTAACCTAGGAAATACAGAAATACAGTATCTGTTGCTTATGTTCATCAAGTTTTATTTTAAGGTAACATATAGGTCCTAAGTCGTACTGCCAATATGATTTCTTCAACACGCTCGATGCCTGAGCAGTGTTAAGAAGACTCTGACCTCTGAAGAGCACTTCCTCTGAAGCATGCGCTGTGGTGTACCTTGTAGTTGGTGTCCTAAATTGCAGCAG
>NW_010395846.1:15364-20779 GCF_000710305.1 Buceros rhinoceros silvestris
GCAGGAATGATGATCAATAGACCCTAAGTGAGGTCACAACAGATGCTTTTTTTTTTATACTAGAACAAACTTCCAGCTGTACTTTAAATTTAACTTCCAGTTACTTATAACTGCTCCATAATAACACGTGGTAACAAGTGTGCTTTGTGGAAGCACTATGCAAATATCAGACACGGAGAGAAAAGGTTTCCTAAAACTCACGGATTTATGCACCAGTATATGGCACGCATTAACTTCTTACGCTTGATGGTAGACTGCCACTTCATGGAATTCATAAAGGGCTGAGATTTTTCAGTAATACTGAGTCCATAATTCAGAGCGAAAAACTATGCCAGCGTTGATGCTCCATTCCTGATCTCTCAACACAAGCCTGTTAAGGTGCCACCAGCAAGGTGATCCAAGTAGGACCGGAGGGATCTCAAAACAGAAATAAGTAAACAGAGACAAGCTGTCACCAGGACAGGGTGACATGTAGTATGCTTTCACATTAATTGTGGAACTGGGAGAAAGAGAGCTATAGAAGAAATACAGACACCAATGCTCAAAAACTATGAGAAGAAAACTGGAGCTCCAATGGCAGATATAAATGAATCATTCTGAAGGCAAAGGCAAATTACATCTCCTGGTTTGTTTCTCTTATTTTAAACTATAATTGTTTAATATAAAGATATTAAACACCAATGTGTTTTTCAGTATGAGACAGACGCAGAGAAATTAATATACTCATTAAGCTTCTTCATGTAATGAGGGATGAACAGAACTCTGGGTGACGAGAAGAGTAATAGTCCTTGCAAGATTCCCGAGGAGCAAAATACACAGAGACGCTTGAAAGAGCACAGGAAATTACATAAAGGAAATAGGATGGCTGAGATTCTAAATTTTATCACACAGTTTTCAGATCAGACAAGTGACAAGAAGTGAAAATAAAACTATGAGACTAATGTCAAAATATAACTATACAGCTTTAGGATAAGTAGATGCTATATAGCTATTTATACACACACACTTATAGACACAGCATTACACAGTATACACATAGACAACACATTTTTTTAATCCAACGATATTTTTCTGCAAAGCTACCATGAATGTATCTACATTTATCAATAAAGGATAAAGAAAATATTTTTTGTATTTTGACTATCTTTAGAGCATGAAATAATTTAGTACTTTATACAGTCTATCAGGTCTTGAGTAACAAGTAATAAAAACTTTAAGCCCACTCACGCGTTCAAAATCCACACGGAATAATATACCCAAATAGCAAAAAGTAGTGAGACAGAAAAACCTGAATTAACAGCTTGACATTCTTATTTATTCTGTTAATTTATCTCTAAGGAAGATGTTGTAATTTGCTGGTTTACATAAAGACAGTAGTAATTTGTAAAAAAACCTAAAAACTTTTAAACCAAAAAATTCAACTCTATATAAGCAACTATAACCAAGTAACCATGGTCATAATATTTTTTGCTCAGTCTATTTCATTACAATAGACCATTATACGGAATTCAGAATGTTTAATGTAATCAAGCAATTTCACTGAATCCAATTTCTAAAGGAAAAAATTAAGTAAAACAGGAAGAATTAGGCAGATTTGTTGGTCGCTAAGTCAATATTTTCGAAACAGTTTGCTTGAAAAGTTATTTGATATAGACAATTTCTACATCTCTAGGCTTTATTCCACTCAGAACTGAGGACTGATTTTTAAAGTGTTTACTTCCTTTCCAAGTGGAACATGATGTTCCAGCCATACAACTTCTGAGCTCATTGTTTCCATGGAGCAGTGATTCAACTGAACTGCCACTGCACGTGTGGAAGCCAAATGTACAACAGTAAAATTTACTGCTAGACATGAAGATTATTTTTTATTTGAAATTTTTATTTAGTCTTTCTGAATTCCTTGGTTGCTTGGAGACAGGACATTTTGCCAACTTCACAAGCTCCATAAAATGTCTTTTATGACCATCATTAAAAATAAAAAAATCACGCTTTGGAATAAAACAAGACAGAGTTACACACACAATGACTGAATAATTCTCAACAGTAGCTATGTGAATCCATCAAAGGGACAAATTAGAGAATTATTATCCATTAGATCATTTGGTTAAAAGAAACATGGACCAGACACATAAAACTGTAGTAAACACGTTCAGATCAGGCACTAAACAGCATGATACCACCTTGCACAAACTCTGAAGCTACTGCATTTTCAGATAAGCATCATTTGCACAAAAGAAAAGGTAGCTCTCACCTAATTGCGGTCACTTCTACTCCCTAGAGGTGTCTCATCTTAGCTGGGTGTTGGTCCTGTGAAAAACCTTTTCACTAAATACTACTACATTGTAAATTAACTTTCTCCTTATCACTGGCCAGAGAATGCATCTCCCAACCAATGTATCTCCCATCCTGAATATCACATAGTGGTATTATCCAATCCACAAGCATCATAAATCCTTACCAGTCACTGGACATGAAAAGAGCAGTTTTAAAATGCCCTGTTAAGCAGACCTCACAGAATGATGTCTTAGGCAAGTATCTTAAGAATATGTCAGAACTAAGACTTTTATTAATTCAAAACTTCTCAAAGTTTATGATGTGCTTTTGCAGTGTCTTTAGAAACAATGTTGCCCTCTAGCTCTCATCGAAGGAAAAACAAAAAACAGTAATTTTAAAAAGCACATCATGTGACTTGGGAGACGCCCATCCAACTTGGACCTTGCCTGTGTATTCTTTTTCAGGTGAACTCCTCAGCCTCACCAGGAGTTTTTAGCTCTTACAGATTCAGCATTTCAGTCAGCAGCCTCAGAGGCCGATGAATGAAACAAATTAGGTCTTCACCAATACAAATGAGATATTACAGTATGATGTCTGCCTACACTACTTCTCTAGTGACTTTTTTTATTCTAAAAGACAGTATTTCAACTATGAGGTAAATACGTGCTGGGTTGTCTCTCATAGTATGAATAGTTATGTTCCAAGTTATTAAGTACCTAGAAGTTTCAAATCTTTAAGAATTCCATTCCCTCAAAAAGGGTGCTTCATCTGAGATGACAAATAGCAGCTTAAAGAGCTACCAGAAAGATATTCCATTTCTAAAGGGAAAAGACTGTCCCTTCCTGGACTGACCAAAGGCATCGCTTATGTGATAAAACTGATGTGGTTCACTTTATTGAAAGAATGGATCTAAACCAACAGAACAGGACAGTTGACATACTGCTAATTCAGATTCCTTAATTCAACAGCATTGCTCCGTCAAAATTCACTACACATCTTTTAATAAACAGATTTGTAAATTCCCCACCCAATATTTGAACCCAATTGAATGTGGAGCAATTACTTTTGAGCACCTTCTGTCTCATCTAACTATCTGCTCAGGGCATTATTAGCGCTGATCTGTTGTAGAACAGATTAAAGAACTTGTCCTGAAGAATGTTCAGGTCAGCAAGAACTCCAAAGCCTACAAGATCAAGCACCAAATCCATTACTGCTACTTCAGGTTACTTGCCTGAAGTCAGCGGTGGTATGGTGACCGAGCCTCTGCAATTCAGTAACTAGAAAAAGACAGGAACCGCGTTCTGTGAGTAGGTGCTGCACTTCAGCAGTGCAGGATAATCTCTTACCTGTGAAGTGTCATCAGATCATGACAGCAGAGAGTTTATCTACTGACCATACAGCTTCTTCAGAAGCGGCCTCCGGATTAACTACCCTTCTTCACGGAAAAAAAAAAGCTTAAGTTCCTTGTTAGAACTTGGTTAAATACAGGCACATATTAATTCCCAGAGTATGAACTTAAGAACTTTAAGACATCAGTGAGTTCTCATTTAAACTAAGGCAGCAGTGGTTACTGGGAGAGTCACCGAATAATCTACTCAGTTCAAGTTGCTCTAGTATGAAAGCTGAAGGCACTCTTAATTCATGTTTTAAATCCAGTGCACTGCAAATAGCAAAGACTTCCTTATTATCTTAGATGTTGCAAGTGTTTGTTGTTGTCAAATGCAATCCTAAATATAATGAAAAGCAAACTTCCTTAGGAAACTAATAAATCTATTTTTAATTGTGCTTAAAATGGAATAAAATTTGTTTTAGTACCTATACTTACCATCAAATGGGAAAAGAAACTTCCACTGGGCTCTAATCTTGTCACATCAGCCTCATCCTCTTTTTAAGAGGAGAAATTCTTGTTCCTTTGTTTTTAGAAGAAAAAAATGTAATAAAACTGTAGTATTAAGAAACATACTGCAAATATACACTTCTAGATAACTTGTAGAGGTTACAAACTATTTTTTCTTGTCTTCTATAAGACAGCAGTATGCATATTTTGAAGGTACAAATAAAAACTAATTGCTATTAAAATTAGACATATCATAACCAAGACGTATAAGGGAGTATGTATTGCTTCATTTTGAGGGTGGCATTGGTCTTTTTTTATTTATCCATATAATTTTACATGTTCAAGTTAAGCATGTTTGTATGTTCTCCTGGTAGCTCTAAATACCCAATGTCAGCACCATCCTGAGAGCAGCTGTGAATCTTATAAGAATTTGTTAACTTTACTGAGTTTACAAGAGAATAAAAAAGGAATTTTTGTGTTAAGAAAATTCTTTCACATGTAAGATAAAACAACGCTGAAAAAGGGCAGATTTTTTTTTTAAATTATCAAGAAATACTAATGAAGGTCTTTATTACAATAACTCAAGAGTTACAACTTTATTCTTCTCCAAACAGTTTCCATACTTGCTGACTGGACCCTAAGAGAACTGAAATAGTTTAACATCTCCAAGGCCTTTCTCCAGACTCGCATTGCTTTCACTGAGTTTATAGTACGGCTCCGTAGGAGGATTCCTCTTGTTTGAACACAAGAATTTTCCCCTTCTCCCTAGATAGCTTAATACACGTTGGATTTACATTTCTAACATCTTTCTCATGAAATTAAGGGAATGCAATAAAAGTATGAGGCATCTTTTTTTTCCTAATTGTCCCTCAGATTTATAGAAATTTGCATCTTTACTTCGTTATTCATTGAGCATCTGGGAAAAGTCGAGGAAGTCTGTTAACTTTTAGAAAATGAGACATTCTTCCCTTTATTTTCTCGCTTCAACATTATAAACTTAAACATTTCAAAGTTTGCTGTAGGGTAGCAAAACTATACATAGCTGTGCTTTTCACAGTAAAATGGAGTAAAGCAGCGAAAGAAAAATCTGCCAGAACAGAACTTGTTTACAAAGAATGGAAAAACAATATTTCAATTAAAGCAGCAGGTTTTAAACAGAGCCCAAGTAATTCAAGGGAAAAAACAAACAAAAAAAAAACCACAAAAACCCCCACAAAACCAACCAGCCAAACAACAACAACAACAAATAAAAAAGGAAAGAAAAAAATCCCACCACTTTTCTATAAGGCATAACTACCCAGGGA
>NW_010395846.1:20855-63564 GCF_000710305.1 Buceros rhinoceros silvestris
ACTTTTAAAATATTTATTTTGCATCTGGGGAATAGTGCATCAAATAAAAACACTTACATTCAAAAGCAGCCATTTCCTCTCTACAAGAAATAGCATGCTGGCTTTTTTTTCTTGCCAATCATCTGTTATTGTTCTGTCAGAGATAACAGCAGCAAAAACTATTGCTCAAGTGAAGTCTCGTACACTGAAGGTAAATGCTATGCAAGTGCATGGAGAAGTTGGGAATAAATCACCCACCCAGTATACGGCAGCCATGCTACAACGACCTGGGCGCAGGCCCACACCATCTACCTGCCTACCCCTATTTTTTTTTTTTTTAATGGAAACTCTTGACAAATACGGTTACAACAATCGGGTCCTTTCATGTAGCCATGGATTTTTTTGAACAGATGCTATGTTCAGGCATCTTTTATTATGGACTCCGCATTCTTACAAGAGTTTCTTTAATTACATTTGTAGAATATGTTGAAAATTTCTTTTTTTTTAACAGCAGTACCCAATGCTTTTTAACATCACCTTCAAGCTTCTGCTGAATTCTGTCAGAAAGACAAAAAAAGCCACTACGTATTTGTCACTTCTAAGCAATTTCTGCCCTTTTTGTGTCCACAGCCTTGACTATAGTTATACAGAAACTCCTCGGAACTCTGAGATTTTGGAATTTAAAGAGGATACGTGGCTTATGTGTCAACACTTGTGTAGGGTTGAGCAATGGCAAAAAACCTCTTGTGGAATAAAATACAGCTATTTTCAAAGACAACCAGCATAAATGCAGAAAAGAAAATAAAACCCAGCAGGACTGGAATAGCAGAAGGAATTTCTGCTCTCCACAAAATTCAGGTATTAAAGAAACAGTTGCTAAAAAATGAGAATTTTTAAGGGTGGGAAGAAGCAAGAGCTGAAGTAACAACTGTTGTATGTTCTATAGTATAATAAATGATTTATATTCAAGTACATAAATGAACGTACTGAACACGTATGTTTGGATAGTATGATATCACGTAAATATTACTATAAAGTCAAGCACCACCAAAAGAAAGTATTTCCACATATTCAGAATCTTTCAGCTTATGAAAATAATTTTGTTTCTCAAATACTCATTTTGCAAAAAATTTTTGAAATTTTTGTTGTCCAGCCGCAAATGAACGTTTTGCTTCACTTTGCTATGTAAAAAAAGGAGAAATACTGTTAGCATCTACCTTAGATACTAAGAGTTAGTATCCCACTTTTAAGAAAAGTACTTTGATATCATTTACTGATAATAGATGCAAATAATAGTTCACTGCATTTCCAATGGAGATAGCTACGAAGTGCTCAAACCCAGCTCCTCCAAACAAGCTGAGATAGGAATAGAGACCAAATATCTCGAGTTGTGTTTCATACGGGGAACGGTATAACGTACGTTAAGTGACCCTGCTTTACTGATACGATAGCTGAAAGGGATTTGAGGGTCATTTGCAGGTACAGAGGCAAAGAAGACTGCTAGAATGCTGACTCTACCTCGTCATTATCAGCCTGTAGTGTTGTAGGATGATGAGAGAAACAGCATCACGTTTGGGTATACAAAGGGATAAACCGATGACATGATGAGTGGATGACCATGTTTTTGTGCAGAGTCAGAGAAACTTCACACATGCTTTTGAGAACATAAAGAATTGGTCATAATGATGGAGCATCACTGACGGAAACGTGACCACCTTGTCAGAGAAAGATTAAACAGCTGGACAGAGATCAAGTAGAAGCTAGTTTGCAGGGTGATGAACTTTGTATGCAACTGCTTGAAATAGAAGGAGCAATAGAGACAGATGAAACAGAGCAACAATCCAGAATCAGAGAGGTCATGACCACTAAGTCTAGGAAAGAGGCGACAGCGCTGAATACGCAAGACGATCAGGGCTTAGCTGAGATTTTGCAAGTGTGAGCAAGGAATTAATAGCAGATATTGAGATGCCAATGTGAAATAAATCAGCAAGATTCATATACAAAGATCAAAGCACGAGACCAAAGATCAATTTGAGATATGGAGATTGAATGGCCAGTTGAAATATCTACAAGCTTTCAGAGGGAAGAGGGGAGACCATGAGTGTAAAGCTCAGGGTCTCCACCCTTTTGGTAAGAAGTTTTGATTGATAGATTGCTATCATGCCAATATTCCTGAAGTACACAATATAAGAACATAATACGTTATTACTACTAATACAATATATTCAGTTGTGAGGTTGAAGATTCCAAGGTCTAGAAACATCAAAAAATGTTAAAATATTGGTTCAATAAAAAGTCATACAACATAGATATAAACAAGTATACATAGTTCCGTACTGGTGATATAGTTTTCACATTAATTTCAGGAAGAGAAACAGAAAGATGGTACAGATACAAGAAAATCTACGTACACTAGCAAAACAACATTAACTTCTAGAGGTTGTTCAGCCCTGTAGTTTTGCAACAATTAATTCTGGGGTTTTTTTCCTCCTATAAAACAAAATATAATAAAAACCCAAGCAAATTAAAGGCTTGCTCAAGTTTTGTGCAAGTAGCAATTTTTTTTTTTTACATTTCAAAGTATACCTCTTTTAGGGTACCTTGTTACCCTGTGCAGTAAGGCCATTTTCACTTCTTCAGCCATGCCTTGTTTAAGGTCTCATTGCTATATAATACGGCAATATTTTAATGACATCTTGGAAACCAGATTAGAAGTAAGTTGAAAAATATACACATATTGTCTTTCTAGATCTCTACTTTCTTTATGGTCATATCTCAGCCTTCATATCTTAATAGGGCTTTAAGAGAATTAAAAGACCAAAACAAGTTAAGACAACCACCTATAAGTATACCAAAGCATATCTCAATGTATGCACATATCAATATAGATATTTTTAGCTTATACAGCTTTAATTAAATTAAAAACAGTTTTTATCAGCATGCATTTTGGAGTTTGCTGATTCTGTTTCTGACCTGAATAAATACATTAATTTTAAATTTTACGATCAAAGAAATTCCTAGTGGAATAATTGCAATATAGCATGCAAATTACCCTGAGAACCCAGTCGATATAAATGAGAATTAACAGAGCACAAATCCTTTATAATCTCACAAAGAGTATGCCTATGACCTCAGGACCTTAACGTTATATCCGTCTTTTTTATTTTTTTCTTATATATTTAAATTTGATAACAAAGTATAAGTAAATATTTCCTAAAAGGAAACAAACATAGTACACAAATTCTTAACTGGTTATGAATGACTAATCTATCCCTGCAGAGTTCCCATTAACAGCATAATACTGAAGTTATTGAGCACTTTGAAGCTTCATGAAGCTAGTGGAGAGCGTTAATGCTTAGCGTCCCTTAGGAACTATAAAATGGAAGTCAGTTCCTCCAGAGCATACCTTCACACTAAGTGCCAAAATCAAACATATGCCAGGAAATTCACACACATTCGGGATGCCAGCACGGAGTTCTGCACTAGGTAAATCTTGCTTAGTGATCCAAAAATAAAGATTTAAGCAAGGTATTTAAGTGTTCTCCACTCCAGGCTCTGGGCTTTACAAAGGATTAATGCATCACCACTGATACAGAAAGCGCTTCTGCAGTACTGACTCAACAAGCTCTCAATGATGCAGAAAAGCCACACTTGCCAAAAATTATATAGGATACTGATTTCAAGATGTCTAGTATGAATCTAGAGAGTCTGGCAGGCAGACACGAGCACATTCCGCTATGTGCTGAGTAAAGCGGATGCCAGCCTTCTTGAAAACAAAACCAATCAGCCTCTGTTGGCACGACACTGAACTAATAAACTGAAACTTGAGGCTAGGTTTAACTTTCGATCTTCTTGGTAGAAAGCTTTTTCTGTAAGCAGTCCCTATTCCCAGCATTTCTCTCACCACTGATTTGGAAATCAGAGTTTGGATCTAGATTCGTAAACTGAAAAGTGGCCCTGCTCATTAGTTCCCAATATTTCAAGGAAAGACATCTCAATCTCAATCTCGGTCTTCTCAGTCCAAGTGAACGCTGAAGTTCTTTCAGGCAAAACCACAATCCTTTCTGCTCTCCATTTCCTTATTTAACCGCTATCATGTTTACAGAACATGGTAGATAAACACGGCTTTAAACATATTATATCATAATTATTCAGTATTGGCTCTAGGGTCAAATGACACCTCAAACTGTTTTCTCTATCGGAAGCGAGTTAGAGTAGGTCTAAAGGAGTTAAAGCTTAATCCCTCTTCCAAGTCACAGAAGTCAACTCAAATCTGGTCTTAAGCTCCCGAATCATTCTGAAAAACGTGACCTATATATTTATTAACACATATAACAGACAAATGAAACGCTCGGAGGACAGACTACCAGGCAGACTTGAATGAAGCAGAGATGTCTATATATATTCATAAGGTTTTCCTTCTGATACAAAACCAAATATTTACAGATACAGTAAATATTCTGAGCTCCCTAATGGAAGTTGTGCTCAGATAAATTATTTTCACTGGGGCAATTATGAATTGAAGACCCGTTGTTTTACCCATCCTGTTATGGTTTACTCGAGATAACATGGAAACGGTTTGTGGCTTTGGTACACAGACCACCTCTACTTCAAAAAAAAGAAAAAAACCAAAGCTTTGCTCCTCCCAAGATCTTCACATTTCAAATTTGCATGAACCCAAGACAAACAACTGGATGTTTGTTCTAGTAAACCATTTCAAACACAAAACTACATTGCAGTTATTTAATTTATTGTATAATGGTTGCATTCACGGGAGTGTACAATCCTACTCAACATCCCTAAAAAAATTTTCTACACATTATTTCAGACTCAGTCCTGAATTCCTAATTACCTGGTAAAGCCTGTTAAAGCAGTCCATAAACTCCTTTTAGGTTTAAGACTATGGGACCTAGCTACTTGTCGGCGGCAGCCAATTAAAAGATTAATGGCACCTACTGCATCAGAGGAAATGAACATTCAAAGCTCGATGCCGGGGTTTTCCAGCATCTCTGTGGACTGCAAGAACTGTAAATAGCGTCAGATATAGTACAGTGCTATAGAAGAACAATTCATTCCTAAATGTTGTCAGTAGTTATATACTCACTACATGTCAACACAAGACTGACATGTAACAGTAGTAGTACCCTTACTTATTAAGAAAAATAATAAATCGGTATTGAGTGAATCTTCCATTAGTGAAATACACAGACAAGATTAAATCACTGATACCACAGTTATCTACACAACTCTGATTTAAAACACAGGTAAAGAAAAAAATGAACCTAAGTATTGACAAGTTTGGATCTTTAAAAACCACCTGGTTTAGGACTTTCAAAAAGAATACTATGAAAAAAAGAAAAATGTCAGAAAAATAAATATATTTTCATCTTACTTTAATGTTACAGGACCAACATAAAGCAGCTAGATCTATCTTCATCCTTGAGAAAGTATAAACTGAATTCCAGTATAAACTGTGCTTCCTCTGTGAATTTCAAGATATGTTTCTCACCCCCAAGTAACTTGTTCTCACTGAAAGTACTTTCATCACATCTGAGTTTTTTTCCTTGACTAATTTTGATTCGTACGGTAAATTTTTTTGATTTTCACAAATACTTCTGCTGGTTTAGATATCAGTTCCCTCCAGGGAAAGGACTACTGTCAGGTGATTGTACTGTGAGACATTCTTGATGTGATGTCCTTCAAAGCAGATTCAAGAACATAAATTGATTTGTGTTCGTTAATATTCATTCTGTCATTTGTCATCTGTTTTGTTTTCATTACTCTAAAGGGCCCCCTTTCTTTACGGTAGGCTTTCTTTTAGTTTAATATTTATTCTTCAGTTATTCTTTCTCTAGCTCAGAAGTGTTGTAATATATAACTTCGTTAAGTTTATGAAGCTCTTCCTATTTTATCTTTTGGTAATCATGAGCCATTATCAATTAACTTTCTATATTTTTATCTAAGTATTCCTTAGTTCTTACTATTTGGTAATACAGATCAAATCTTTGCGCAAGTTCTCTTTTCTGATCTGTTTTTAAAATCTTAATTTTACCATTGAAAATCCATACTGAATTGTGATTCAATACTGCATTTTTCTGTTTAAATAGTGATATAAAATCGATAGTAAATATTTTTTAAAATGTATTAATTAATAGGACTATTGAAATTGTTTTTATTATCTCAACAGGGACTAATCCCACAGATAATAGTCCCATATCCTGGTGTTCTCAGAGACGTCTGGCCTTGATAAACAATCAGCAATACAAATAAATGTACACAGAGCTGATGTAACTTATTGTTAAAAGAATAGAACCTGCCTTATTTTATAATTCTGAAATAAAGTTATTCTTCTAGAAAATGTCTGATTCCTTCTAAAACCACCCCCCCCACCTTATTTAACCCAAAGAAATGCATAGAGCCCTAGTTTATAATCGGCGAAGTGTTGGTTTTAAATGCAGTTGTGCATATGCGTTCTAGCTCCCATTTATATGTTAAGAAAACATGATTTGAAATACTTTTTTTCCTCCATTCCTCTTACAAAAGAGAATTTTGTTCATGCCTGCAGCATTGTGAGAAAGGACAGACAAAGCACTATCAGGAAAGAGAAATTTGGGGGATTCTGGATTCAACTACTGCCCGAGATCCTCACCTTGTAAATGTGAGTTAAAGCAAGCGACATGTCTCCAGGAAGTAGTCTGACAAAATTCTGAGCTCATTCTAGAAGAGAGACTCAATCATAAGCAAAAGTTCAGTAACTGGGAGATTCACCTGGGATGTCACAAACTGAAGGGAAGAACAGAAACTATAGGAGAGTCAGGTTAGTCCAGGAATGAGGTTTTAAATCAATCTGGTTAGACACTTGGAAAGCCAATTACTTTCCATATATGTCCTCTATAAGGAAAAGCAAACATCTTGATGCATTTGGTGATTTCACGAATAGTATTAATCTGAATTTATTCTTTATTCTTCATCTAGACATTGTACATGACCTATTTGATTTTCTGAAAATGCTTCTTTAGAGTAGCTGTAATATCATTAGCGAAATTATATATACACCAAAAATAATCATAGACAGTTTATAGTCTGTATGACTCTAGTCCCAAAAAGGACATCCAAATATGAATAACAAAAGATAAATACTGAGTGTGGAAAAATTTGCATAACAAATTGGTGAGGAAGATGAAGGAGAATTACAAACTACTGAGCTGAAATATCTTAAAAACAAAGCAAAATCTGGTTTGCGACTCAGTAAAGAGCGGGAATTATTTAACATGAGAACAAAATTAATATACTGGAGATATTAAACTTCACCACACATAAATTTGAATTACTTCCTGTAAGGGCTAAACTTAAATATATTTTAATTCCTGTGGCATTACTTATACTCTTACTGTCCTCACTGCTTCCAGTTTTCATAGCTTCCAGTTGGATCTAACCTCGGTGTTAGTATCCCATTCTATACACACTTAAAACTTTTCATGCGCTTCAGAAGAAGCCTTGCATATCAAGAATAAAAAAAACCAACCAAACCAGGACTTCCAAATCCCTCTTTCAGTGAGTTTACCTCCAGATGTCTCTAGAAGGGATCTCCGAGATGTCCCTTAAGACCAAAGTCAGTTCAAGCCCTTCATTTTTAGACCTTTTGTTCTCTTAAGGTAAAGAGATTTCAAGTTGCTATGTACATAAAATACTATTCTTTTATGTAACAATTCTTTCTTTAAACCTAAAAGATTTAGGAGGCCTCTTAACAGAAGTCTCCCAGATGTTGTTAAGATGAAAAACATATTTGTCACATCTTCAAGTGTGAATTTCTCTCGAGATTAAAATAAAGAAGTAAATCTCTGAAAAGGTGTTTAGAATCCTACCTGTGGTTTTGGTGGTCAGACAGCTAAAGAGCACGTGTAAATATAACTCTTCTCCTGTTCAGCAAGCACTCCTTTTTTTCTATGATAAACTTTGCCACTTTCCTCCTTACTAAAATCCTTGTAGGATATGACTTCTGAGTCACACATCATCAAGGTTCAGAACAAAGTGTTGCAGCAAAAAGCTCAGGAATATGGTTCAAAATAAAGCTTGACATTTTAAAAACTAGCAATGTGTTAGTTTTACAAAAAAAGCAACAACAATCATCAAAAGAGAAACGTTCTCTAGGATTCAGAGGACCTAATTCAGTTCTCCTGATGTAAATGACGGGATGGAAATGGAAAGTCTAATGACATCAGCAATGACGTCAGCAGAAGAACGGAACTGTAAAATCAGTGTTAGAGAAGGATGTTACTCAAAACTGTGCTGCTTCTTGTATCTAAGAAGCTTTTAGCATTGCAGCCATAAGCTTCATATTAATGAATCAGAGCAGAATGGGAGGCAACAGAGATCAAATTAATAGCAAGAAAAGCTCAGGTAGAGAAAGTGGTGAAGGGAAAAAAGTGAAGGTTCGCTCTCAAATCTATCCTTTGTTATTATGACTTCCTACTCATTTCTGCCTCTAGAATAGTCTGTTTACGCTCTTCTATTGGTTTGATTGTACAGCATTGCTCCAATGGAGATGAATAAAGCATCAAGAGGTGAATGAAAATGATGCAAACTATTAAAAGTACATTTTAGTGAGACTGATCTACTGTAACATAGAAATACAATTCATTAATTATTTTCTTCAATACTACGCACGTTAAACCAATATCAAACTGTCAAAATGGCAGTAACCTTTTTCATTTATCATTACCCATTTAAGAAATTGTTTAATAGGTCAGGCAAATTAAAAAAAGCGATTTCTCCCAAGAACAGCTTCCGCATTGGACTGGTATCCCAGTCCATCCAACAGAGCCATCTCAAACTGCACTGACTGCCAAGCTTTATCATAACTAGTTAAGAGGAGCAGCACAAAAAAACAACCTCGGAAAATGGAAAATGTCAATTCTTATTTTGACCATGGGCAATTGTTACATGCCTAGAACAATTTTAAGACCATTTGAAATTATTTTTAAAGGATAAATAAGTGTCTATTTCTGAAGCTTAGCTAAATGATACTTCAAATCAAGCCTAGATATCCTTCAAGAAAAGACTTTGGTAGAAGTCAACTACTTTTCTCATTCCTGCCAAAGTCACCAAATGCAAAGGTATTAACCATTACAAAAACTACTCTAAGACTTGTAGTAAAGGGGAACATTATTCATATTGGTCATCATGCAGCTACACCATTAATTTCAGGTATTCTTAAAAGTGATTGCATTCAACTTTGTACAGACAAAATTTGGCAGTTAAACCTCGTGAAAGGAAGAACACCAGCACCAGAAATTTTTTCAAAAATAAAGTCTATCCTGTAAAAAAATTGCACGTCTGAGAGAACTATATAAATAAATATCAATAACTACCAGGAAAATTCCCCTTCCCACTCCTACCCCCCACGCCGCCCAAATCAGACTCTCTTTACATAATTGTCTTTGCTATTACTTAAAATCCTAAAGAGTAAGTAGCACCATCCATATTTCTCCTACATGGTGATAAAAGATTTTCATTGCAGTCGCTAAGACTTTTCATGTTAAAATTGCTGAATCTTTTGAAGCAGATTGAATCATTATTCTCAAACTCCAGATGGCTACCGTCCCATTAAGATATTTTTCTTTATCTCTCTATTATGCTACAGCACGCATCGGCAGGAAATGACTATTTACCTTTTCTTTTTTTTTTTTCCCCAACTGATGGTTGTATGATTTCAACTGGTTTTGCTGATAAAAATCTAAATCAATGTCACTTGAATGAATAGTTACTCTACGGTTATTCTCAAATGTAATCTCATGCAAGAAGGAAACTAATCATGAAGACTTTTTCTTAAAGGGACAACCCCCCCCCCAAGTCACAATACTATTCTCCATGCAAACAATAGCATAGCTATCCTTCCAATATCTTTTTTCTCTTCCTTACACAATTGTTGACTTAGTGCCAGGTTCTATTTTGCTTTCCTTGTGGTTCAAGGGGCCAAAACATTATGTTGCATGTCACAATGTGTATTATTCCAGACAAGGAACAAAGGCAACCACAAGCAGAATTCAAGCCACACTGTTTTAGAGGCAAGACAACCTTAGCCACCAATGCTCACCTCCCAGAAAGTCCCTCTACTCCCAAACTAAAAGCTGCCAGTCAATGTGCTGCTATAGCATCTCCCAACTATAAAGCAAAGGGATTATACAGCATTTCCTGAAAGAAAAAAAAAAGAAGAATTAAATTACAGAAGGTGGTCTTGCAATACTATGTAATAGCACCACCTGGTGACTTCAGTCCTGATGATAGGGAGAAAATAATACATTTTCAGCTGCATAGATACAGATACCTCTTTTTCAAGAGCTAATCTCAGTGATCTTTATTTTAACTTAAGTAGCTAATCTTCACTTATGTAAATTGTTTCCAAGTATAAACAAGGTTGGAATATTGTAAAAATCAGACAACAAGAGTTTGAAATAAAGAGTACGTGCTTGTCTCCAAGAACCTTCCACGTGCATGTGCCTTGGGACAACAAGACCTTTAGGAAAAAATGGATACTTATGCTTAATGCTATGACATTTTCCCCACTTGATCTTTGAAAAGAATTCAAGTGATTTATCTGACATAAATTAAGTGCACTAAACAGATCATCAGTAAATAAAAATATATCAAGGCAAGTACCACACTTCCCTTTATTCCCTTGAGTTCCTTCAAATGTCTAAAACTCTGGGATATGCCCTTGTAATGACTTAACGGGCAATCTGCATGTAGAATTTTAAGACGGTTCAAATGAGAATTGATTTAGTACAGAATAGCTTGGGCTTGTGGCTGAAGAAACCAGATATTATAGGTTAAGCAAGATGAGTAGCTTTAAAATATCATTATTATCACTTATTTGTATTGCAGTAGCACCTTCATAGCCAAGCCGACGACCAGGACGTACTGTGCTAGGCTAGCACAAACCTTTAGTAAGAGACAATCTTTGTCCAAATTACCTTATTAAATAGGGCATTCATAGATTTAAAATCCAGGCATGCATACACCTCTCCCATCTCATACAGATATATGCCATCAAAACGTATTTGTTTCCCTTTTTCTTTAAAAAACCCTGAACTAGGCTTTACAAGACAGAAATTTTGAAAATAAATGACTGTAATTAGTAAGAGGGAACTATTCACTACATAAATTCTGCGCTATGCAGAATTTCAGGATGACCTTGAACCTTTAGCTGCCAAAACACACAAAATATATTTGAAGTTACAAATAATATTGGAAATACAAAGTGATATATGAAAGTACAAAATGATGTATGGAAATATCATCAAGACAATGTCGGTTCAGACAACAGACATTCATTTTTCTTTATATTAAGTAACAAATATAGAGGGCAGAACATACTGTCTGGATAGGAGAACTCAGGACTTAATTTTTGACAAGATTTGAAAGTTTACAGATGGCAAGATTTTGGTCCGAGACAACTTCTTTCTAAAATACTGGTTTAAAAAAGCCAAACAAACGGGATGAAAAAATTAGTTCAACAATCATCAGTGAGCAGCCCTTACAATATCAGCCTGTATTTTTATGTTTTTACCACACAACAATGCTCACAGCAGTAAACAAGCACAGTAATAGGAAAAATAAAGGATAAGACTGGTAGCCATTGTTGACTTGTCAAAGACTAATTCTATGAGTTAGTAACAGTTAAAAAGTTAGATCTGTGATAGCATAGATTTCTGAGAAAGAAGAAGAAAATATCTTTTATTAAATACTTCCTTTGATTCCTAAATTTCTGAAATCTTAACACCCTATATAGGGGTGGCAGATGCCCACATTCTTTTGCTTTTGGTGATTTTCTGTTAAACTTATGTGCACACAGTAAGAGAGCTTATAAAAATAAAGGAACTTCAGGAAAAAGTATGTGAGAATAAAATGAAGGTTTTTATGCCAACCTATATATTTTATATCAGTCTGGGAAATATTTGTTGTTGTTTCAGATACCCTGGAGTGTGTTCTGCTTGAGGTCTACGTACCCTGCTAAAAGCGTGCAGGTTCCTTGTCAGCCCTGTGACACTGCCAGCCTGACATGGATGTCTTTGACAGCTACAATATCACTCGCTACAAATCTATACTTAAGCACCTGAATCCCACCCTAATGAACAGCTGCACCTGACCTGAGGAACCTTTTCCTGGGAGTTTTTCTAAGTCATATTTGCTCAGACTGAACAGCAACAGAAAAATGAATAGACCAGCTGCAGTAGCCTGTCATGATTCCAGGCTGGGTGAAGAGATCATCTTCCGGGCAGGGTATCGCTGCTCCAGTGAACTCGGGGAGACTTTGACAACAACATGTACGTACCACTAAAAATTCTGCCAGGGTCGTCTACTAACTTATACTTTACTGTCTACAGAAATACCAACGGAAATAATAGAATCTCTCAGCTTGTATGATTCCAACATAAAAAAAAAAGAGCCTCTTTTAGGCATGATCTCATTTGCATTACGTGGCAGGGCTTTAAGAAGCACAGGAAAATCTCTCAGCCTGAAAACAGTTGGGACACTATCAGATGAACACTAACAGCACGAGAGGCTGGTATTTCAGATATATTAAGCATGTAAAGACATCTTAATCTAGAACTTTTGCTGAAGTGGGGAAAATCAGGTCTATAGTGTGTCAACCCTGAAAATAGACAATATCTGCACAGCTTGTACCATTAACTCTTTTCACGGACAGATATGAAAAGCAGCAACTACTGTAGATCAGATCCATGGTGTCACCATATAATTAATACTCACATACCTGAAGTGAATCTTACATCCTCTAGCGTGCAAACACAAGGGATAACCCATCAAGAGAAGACAGCATCAGGATCCTCGACGAAATTCCTTATTCTCTGCAAATCACGATGAAACTCACTGTTGCAAATCCTTTCCTCCTTAAGGCAGGGTTTATTAGCTTTCTACACAGCTATGTGAGGTTTAGATCAGAAATGTCTGTTTCTGGATCTTCTGTGTCACACTGGGCTAGTCTGAGAGTCGTTATCATCTTTGAAGCTTCCGATTCTGCAGATAAATGAAAATATTTAAATGTAAAACATCAAGTTATGGATAGTATTACTCATAATAGCGTGATCAGTATGACTTGATCAAAGCAAAAGACAGCAACTGCTGCTCTTTCCTTTAATGAAATGCATGAAATGATGAAAAGCTGCCAAAGACTGCTTAACTGCCATGGACCACAGACCCAGAGTTCTTGTAGTGACACTTGAACAGTGAATATATTTTATTGAGGAATGAAGATACAATGAGGACAATCTCACTTGACCTTCATCCTATGTGGGTTTTACTCAGTTCCAGGGTACAGTTAATGCAATTATTCTATCTTCTCTGTACAAAATAGATTTTTGGGTTTTTTGGCTTTTTTTAGAAAGAATTGTGTTGATTTAATTGAGTACTACTGATGAAATCAGAGTTTTCTCATCAGCTCAAAGCACTCAATGAGTGTCTCAAGACAGGCATATGGGTTTCTGGTCTCCTGCTGTACAGCTGACAGCCTTGGCTTGCACCATCTCCCCGTGCTGTGGGACTTCCACCGCGCCTCTGAGGGGCTCAGCTCAGGTTCCCAACCTTTATTCTTCAGGATCGCTAGGGTCAAGCAGCAATACTAAGAGAGAAAGGGGGTGTGAATGCATCTTGTTAAATGTTCCCTTAGAGACAAAATTACTTGTCTTACGTGATTTGCCATTAAAAAAAATTACAGTTCTTATTTATTTCTGTCAAATGAAAATAACGGGCTAAATAAGTACAAAGGACCTTTTGTGTAAATAGCTGTATCAAGCAACAAACTGGAAATTAAGAGCCCCCTTCAAGGAACCACAAATGCACTGCACTTCCAGTTCAGAAATATTCACTCATTGCAGAGTAATTTACTCCAACACCACTAGACTGTTTTGCTCAAGACTACTTCCTTTCCAGAAACACGGTGAGGTTTTATGCTCAGTACAATTTTAATCCTCATCTGCAGCTGTACTTTCACTTTGTGATTCTAAGGTACTTAAGCCTTTTTTTTTTTTTTTCAAATTTCATGAGGAAAAACAGAAACCTATAACTTCTTAACCCTCTGAGTATCTCTCTGCTTCTTTATTTCACAAAATTGCATTATGAGGTTTTGTGGTGGGTTTTTTATTTTTACCAACTCAGACTATACCTCAGCTGGGATCTGAAAATCCTAACATTGCGCAGGTGCTTCACAACACATTTCTACATAGTTGACAATTTGTATTTTACCTTGTAATGATTTGCAGAAGTCAACATCAACATTTGTGTCTGTCAACCTACTATCTCATAAAAAAATATTAACAAATGCGTTAAACAGAAATCACCTCTCCAAACTGTGACAGGTATTAATCACACTAATTCCCTTTACTACATAATCTAAAAAGAGCATTTCTATAATGATGTCCAACAATTCAAGCTAACTGTTCTATCTTTATCAAGTTGATTGTGGTCAAGAATTTCTAGTGTCTATTAGCCCAACAATGCTTTTGCTGGGTCCTCTGGCATCTTCCTCAGTGTTGAGACTTTGATAAATATCTAAATCACATTCAAAGGTTTTAATCCACTTGGGAACAGTTTGTCCAATTCCGAAGATTTAAAATGATAAAATGAAATTATTTAAATTCCTTTCATATTACTAATGGAATAAAATTAATACAGAACTTGAATTTCAAATCTACAAGTTCTTTGCAAGTAGCCTTATGTGTGAAGAAAGAGCCAATGACCTTAATGACACACATATATATTAAAATTCGAGGGTTTTGCTCAGTGTAAGGAATAAAGTATTTGGTTTTAATTCTTACATAATTCCTATACGTGCTGTGCTTATATTGTTGCATATTTTCTTAATATTTCATTTTCTATTTTAATGTCGTTCCATATGTTAAGGAGAAAAATACAGCTTCTATGTAAGAAAAAGCAACACAAATTCTATTCCATAAATTGAAACAAGTCCCAGCTGAACTTTAAAAATCTTTCAAACAAACAAGGGAAGCAAGACGTATTTCTAACAGCCAATTTCCATTCTGCAAACATTTATACTTCCTGATTCAAGCTGAGATTGGAAGTAAAAGTGCTGAAATATAACAACAAAGGTTATGCCTGTAGCTGTTCCAGCATGACCTGAAATAACAGGTACCAACAATTTTGGGAGAGAGCCTATTCGCATGAAATTAGTTCAAGCCAGTTCTCAACATATAATAAGCTCATAAAGTCCATAAAACGTATTTCTATTTTTCTGAGCACGTATCTGAGGCAAACATTTTGAAGTTTTTGTATTCCCAAGATTCAGAGTCTTCCTTCCTGGCCTCAGGGGGATCAGAAGGGTGTGCAGACGGACAGATACCAGGAATTTTTCCTCTCCTGGTGCTTCTCCCTCAGTCCCTCAGAAGGGGGTATTCCTACCTACAGCTCAGGGCATGAGGAGCAGTAATCAGGAAGCGTAGTTAATCTTTCTTATTCTGTTCCCTGATAACAGGTATTACCCTACCAGCTACTTGAAGCTGTGGATATCTAATTAACCCAACACAATTCAAACAGCAACCAACCAAAAGGAGGAAGAGAAAAAAGGAAAACATCTTGGACTAGTACAGACTGAAGCATCTCCAGCTATCATCATAAGTATTTTGGGAATACTTTCAATAACAGTTTTCCCCCTTCTTCACATCCACTACTACTAAAATAGCAAATCTGTAAGTCACGAGATGCCAGAGCAGATGCTCTTGCAACAGCCTGGAAATAGACTGCTTCTCAAAACTCAGCCCAACTGAAAAATCGCTCTAAATCTGGTAATATGGTAAAATACTTTTCCACTGCAATCTTGTCACTTCGCACTACCTGAATTAGCTTAAATTAGTTCATGTCAGTAAAGAAAAATTACAGTCTCATGATTCAGGCCAAGATTATGCCCATTTAGGGCATAATCACAATTTTTAATCACATGGAATCTTATTACTATCCATGCCAGCATCAGCTGTTCTCCCTAAAAGTGTAAAGAGTAGATAGTAAAAGTGGTCTGGCGTGCAGCATACTCAAGGCATCCTAAGGAGCACGATTTAGAGCAACCCTTAAAGGCTGAACTGAGAACGATCAGGAAGAAAGGCGAGAAAAATTGTGTAGAAAGACAGTGTAAATGACTTTCAGGTCATCGTGTTTTCTTCAAAGTATCTGAGAGCTTGCTGGTAATGTTCCATTTTTCCAGGATTTGGGGTAGGTATCAGCAGAAGCAGGGAGGGCGGAGGGGGGTGGGAGGAAGCAGAGAGGAGTTAGTCTTTCAGATTATTTTCTTTGAGATAGCTAAAACATTTTCTAAATGGAGAAGTATTGAAAAAAGAGGGCAAAGGTGTGATTTTGGATTGCTTTAAGTATTTCTCTCGGTTTTCCTACTAAATGCTCTTAAATTGCACATGGTTAAAGTCAGATGGATTGCATGGTGAGTGCCCAGTCTGGCCTGGAGACACGGCTGCCGCACTTCCGAGGAAGGGAGAAGGACCCGGGGGGAGCCAGGACGCAGCAGTACCACACCCTCCTCCCTTGCAGGTCTCCCTCCAGGCACAACCCCATCCAGCAGCATGTTGCAAAAATGTTCTAAATAACAAGAGCCAGAAACACTGTGGGTGTGAAAGAAGAACTGGTCACCACAGGAGTTAGTAAAGATTAGTTATTTCAAGAATATTTCCTCCCTAGGACAAAACCTGCTGAGTAATGAAGTTCCATAAAACAAGTAACTAGAAAAAAAGGCTGAAGTGCCAAGCTCTCTGCATATGCCTAACATGTCTTAACCATAATGGACAGGTTCATTCACCAAAACTTAAAATAACTCAGAAAATGAACAACCAATACCAAACATACAGCCCAGAAACAAACACACAGCATCACGCACTGAATGCACACATCAAGTAATGTCTCGGAGTTTGGAAGATGCAGGAAAGCAAGAGTCAGACAGTTACTGAGTATTCAGAGCACCATCTGCCAGGTAAAAGCAAAACAAACTTGCTTTGGGACATCTCTAAATTAATGAAGTGAGCTTTTGTAGGTTACTTTAAAAAATAATAATAATAAAAATATTTCTAGTTTCTTCCCCAAACCCATCTGCCACATAATCAGATTCTGTGGTCATCACACACATATTCTGTAAAATCAAAGTACAGATGGCGGTTTATTACAAAATAACATAGGAGGATTAAATAGATGATACATTTGGTCATTTTTGCACATAAACTCCCTGATTAAGTATGAAAAATGCGAACATTTGTTTATCTTGGAAAAACTGCTATTACTTGTCAAGCATGACCAATTAGGTTTTTCTAAACTGTTATCCATATAATTAAGAAAAACAGCCATCTGTAAAGTCAGAAGTTTGCATCTCTGTTTTCTGTGTGTTTGGTTTCCGGCTGTTTCCCCACACCCCCTACTATAAATGTAATTTCTCTAGTCTGATTTACTCATAAAACAGTAACAGAAAAAGCACAAAAAATTCTGATTGCAAGAAGTCTATGGAAGTTTCCTTAATTTTCCCTTCTTTGTCTTTTTTCTTCCTCCTCTTTTAAAGACAGGCGTTAGCTGGAAATAAGGAAAAAAGTAAGGCAGCTTCTAAGAAATATTTATTTTTCATCCTCTGCTGCACTTAATGGATGCACAAGACCTAGATACAAGCAAAAAATGAAAGCTTGGTTTTTTCACTGTTTGATAGTTTCAGTTTCAAAACTGAGAACGAAAAATGCCATTTATTTCTGGATTCCATATGGTTTTGGCAAAGCTTAGCCACAGAAATACAGCAAGCAAGGCTAACTGCAGTTTAAGTTGATGTACCAGTGTCTGTAAGATGCAGGTGGGATCAATAAAAAGACAAGCAGACCTTTCTAGCACAGCCTTAGAATCAAGATGTGGGCTAAAGGTGTGCTCTCTGTATGTGGTTTCACCAGCTCAGAAATTCTTATGAAGTTGGGAAAAAAAAAAACAAAGCATCTTGTATCTGAAGCGTAATAGGCTTTGATATGAGGAAAAAACCTGAAACAGTCTGAATGCTCCAACACTGCCCTCTATAACCAGAGCACTCTAATTCGCCCTTTTTGAATCAGTTCAGAGGACATCTCTGATTAGGAGATAGGAGGCTCTGAGAGAAGAAACTCCATGGTTTAGAAATCATTTAGTAAGGCCACGTCACTGAACATACAATCACAAAACTGTAATTTAGGCTGAAAGGGACCTCTGCAGGTCATTTTAAGACATTCCTTGCTCCAAGGTTGCTCAAGGCCATGTCCATACAACTTCACAGTATTTCCAAGGATGGAGAGTCCTCAACTTCAGCAACCTGTTCTTGTGTTTGACAATCGTCTTGGCACAACCAGTAAAACAAACACACTAATCACACAAGCCACCACCTCTCCTTGCTGCTTCTCAGAAATTCTTGTGTTTCAGCTTATGTCCATTGCCTGCTGTACACCTCTCACAAAGGTCTATCTTCTCCGCACCATCCCATCAGAAAACTGTAAACAAAATCAAGATCAGCTCTTGAGCCAAATCTTCCCCACGCTGAACAAGCCTTTTTCCCCACAGCTTCTTCCCACAAGGCAACTAGATCAACCTTTTTCATGTCCTTCATCACCAAGTCATCTACCCTCCACCTTCTTGCAGCTAATGTACTGAGGCAATTTGTATCACCCTTCACATCCCTTCCTAGTTTCACAACAACCTTGTCTTTGCACACTTAGTGTCTCTATACTCTTTCTAGGTAACCCCTTGCTTTCACCTCTGTGTATTCCCTTTTTTGTGCTGCAGCTGACACTTCTGATTCCCTGCACATTTATGGTTCAAACTATAAACTCATTTTTATGACTTTGTATCGAGATTTTATTGTTCTTTTCTGGACAATTAAAGTTCAGCAAGATAGAATAGTCCCATTCTAAAACACTTCAGAAGCGCCACACTTACTTCTAGAAAAATATCTGCAGTCATACAGACAACTGATTGCTCTACCGGTACTTAGGTTTGGAAGATGATGACTTGTTGTAACCTGATACACTGAAATCTCAAAGAGCCACCCACATATGAGAAACAAAGAGACTGTTATTGGGAACAGCAGTATCACGTGCGTGAGATTTCAAATAAGGTGTGTCCACACGGGAACATTTGTTTGCAGAGCTCTTACCCAGTTATTCCAAGTGTATGAAGCAGAGATAGCCTTGATATCTCATTTCCCTGTGCTTACTCTCAGAGAAGATAGATATGATATAAAGAAGGCCTTCTGAGTCACAGAGAACCAACACCACAGAGCGTGTCCAAAGAAGGGCAACAATGCTGGTGAAGGGTCTAAGAACTAAAGTTCTGTGAGGAGCAGCTGAGGGAACAGGAACTGTTTGCTACTACTGTTGTAGTGAGGTGGAGGTCACTCTGTTCTCCCAAGCAACATGCAACAGGATGAGAGGAAATGGCCTCAGGTTGTGCCAGGGAAGGTTTAGGCTACACATGAGGAAGAATTTCGTTACAGAGAGGGTTGTCAAGCATTGGAACAGGCTGCCCAGGGAAGTGGTGGACTCACCACAACTGGAAGTATTTAAAAGACATGTAGATGCGATGCTTAGGGACATGGCTTCGTGGTGATCTGGCAGTGTTGGGTTAACAGCTGGACTTGATGATCTTAAAAGCCTCTTCCAACAAAAATATTCTGTGATTATACCTTGTGGGGAAAAATAATACAAATGAATATACATACACACACACACCCCCCGCTCCTTGGTAGAAATCTAAGTTTTAAACATTTCTAGCTGAAAACCATACATTGTTTTCAATACCTTTATTAATTTTACCACTGAAAACTACTATATACATTGACTTGTCCAATGAGATGTATTTTCATTTTATTGTTAGTCTTGTGCACTTAACATCAAAAACCAAAAGCTGCAAATTTACATAACGTGCCTACAATACCTACAATCACTGTATGGCATCAGATCATGGCAATTCTTGCCTTGCACTGTCAAAAACAATTTAACCAGCACTATTCTCCCCAGGATTCTTATGTATTTATATAGTGAGAGTAAGAGTGACAAAGAGTTTCAGCTTCCTGTGTTTCACTGGCACAGACAGATCCTATGACACTAGAAAGGTTAGAAGAGACATGTGCCTTAAAATATCCCTCCCTTCTCGTTCAATATATCAATATATCAATTGAGATATAGAGGTTAACATTTACTATGTATTAAAAGCAGTTCATTAAACAATCCAGAGTAATGGCTTGGAGTTTAGTTGGTAGCTATTAGCAATACTGTCTGTGAAACAGCTGCTTGATTTAATTGGCAAACACTAGTTCCTTTCATTTACAGGCAGAACTGGAACCTCTCTGCTTGCCAACAAGCTGAAGATTGTACCCATTCTAAAACAGACACTACTTAACCTGCCTCATAATTAATGCAGAAAAATCCCACCTCACAGACAGCTCAGCCTCTATGCATTTAAAAAAATGCTCAGCTGACAATCTTGGCTAACAGAAATCACTTTGAAAGATTTTTCTCACTTTGACTTGTTCCTGTGCCTCACATGTCTGCTATATAAAGCACCAAGTCAGTTCAGTCAAATGTTGAAGATGATAGGTTAAATGGGGTGAATCAATCATGAAGCATTAGGTAATGGGATATGAATGGTGACTGATGCAATTCTGCTGAATGGTGAGACACACCCAAATTTTTGTGGGTTTATTAATGGTCTTTCTTCCATCCTGCCATTAGTAGTTCTTACAATATTTTCAATATTGAACATTCTTCTTCATTAGTGGAGTATTCTCTCTTTGCCCCTGCTGACAATGCTGTTATTGTGGTCTCTATGTAAAATTTAATCTCTGAAGTGAAGAAATTCCTTATAAAACTTGAGCTACAATACATAAATCCTTAAACTGCATTGATGATTTTGGCAGATTTGGGAGAGGAAGAAAAAAAATACCTAGCCACAACTCCCTTGGCTATATTAACTTATGTCATTAATGAATGATGATGTAGAAAATGGTAAAGGAACAGTCATCTGAAAGATGAAAGGTAACTTTGCAATCAAATTGGTGGTGTTTGCACTAAGTAAGTATACACAGTTCTACATATATACCAACCACAACCTTGAGAAGCAAAAATGTACGCCTCTAACTAGGCAGCAGCTGCTTAGAGTAAGAATTCAAGAACATATCAAACTTTCAGTGATGCTTCCTCCCAAAGAACTACCCAGACCACAACCTTGAGCAGCTTAGGGACTTTGAGACGGGAGCCTCTTTCATTCTTCCTTAGTCTTAAAATCAAAACCAGACAATATCTTTCACACATTTTGTTTACTGTTGCCATATCAGGACTTACCTCAAGATGCACATCTCTGAATTTCAACTTTCCTGAAAGGGAAAATGTTACTTGGAGCAAGTTATTTATATATTTTCATAGAAGCAATGAGTTTTTAAAGAAACCGTCACGTCCACCACTCCCCAGCAGAAATGCATGCAAATTCTTCAGCCAGTAAACACACAACTAACGTACAACATACGTAAAGGAAATGTACGTGACACATTTGTTATTACAATGCCTTTGAAGTCCTGCATGATCATTACAACATGCAGAGATGATAATTTTGTGCTGCCTTTGTACTCCTCTGTAGGAGGCAAGTGTCCCAGTTCTTCACTAGAGCAAGTCTAGAAACAGTACAGAATAATTCTCACTTTTATGAAAGCTTCCTCACACACAAATACTCATATTAGAAATGTAAGTATTTCGTACCCCGGTTTAACCTCCAGAACTCATTACATCATAAATATCTTTTCTCAATTTAGTTTAACTCAGTGTCTTTAGTGTCTCAAGCTTTTGCCTATTTCTGGGATCAGTGTTTTTGACCTCTCCCATTGATAACAGCCTCCATCTGGGAGGTTATGAGCAGAGTCTGGCAGGATGGGAACAGAAAGGAAACTTCACATTTAAAATTGAAAACGGAATGCAATATTTTCTTTTGAACAGAACTTATCATGTAATTGAAGAAGAAAAATTTCATCTGTGGCTTCTGCTAACTTCTGTATAGTTCCCAGTCTTCCACCTGACAGAATAGACAGCTAAATCTCCCTGCAGAGCTGACTGCAATCCGAATATGTCAAAAAGACGACCAGGGACCATTTAAACATTGCATTTTCTTCTAAACAGCATTACACTCCAACGTACAAAGAGGCATCTGTCTGTCACTCCTTTCAACATCACTGCAGACCTCAGACTCGCACATTTCAAGAACAGTCCTGTTTCCCCTGAGGGCTATTACATTCTTCAAAATATACAAAGAAAGTCCTGGATCAGGAAAACAATATTTATTTTAACAAAAAAGGCCTTTTTCTCCCTCTAGCATTCTATATTACTTAGATGAAAGACTATACCTACAAATATTTTGCTGACATCAGTTACTAGAATTAGATTTCATTTTCTTCTAACGCTATTCTGTCAGGCCACGCCTCTTTCTCTAGGAGTTTCAGACTAGTGCATACTCATGCACGTGTTTATCATGCTCCTCAATACATTACAGGTGATTTTCAGAGAAAATTCTTACCTTTTTGCAATCATTGATTCAATAGTTTCTAAACCAAGTATAATCATTTGCTTAAAAAAAGAGCTTAAAATAAAGCCATTTTCCTATGTCACCGCGGTGACGGACTATGCAGCAGATGCACCTTGCACGGTGCGCTGAGGTACAGTTCTCACTGAACGCCAGCAGGGATCCATGAAAAATTACCAGGACTTTCTTTTAAACTATAATTCTACTGGACAGCAAGGTCTGATACTGTGCTTTAAAAGGCAAAAGTAAAAAGTAGGAAAACAACCCAAATACATTTAGAAAGGCATGAAATGTAACATTTCATGCATTTTCTCTTTTTACGTGTCAGTTTATCATGTATTAATACAAGGATTATATAATTTGAAAAAAATATTATTGCACATTATGCCCAAATCTTTCTGACACATTGTATATTGATACACCACTGCCACTAAAACATGCGTAGGTACATTTTTCTTGGATTATGAACTCCTCTAAAGTCTCAGCAGTCTTTAACAATATTAATATTTATTATAGATTTCACAATGATAAATGTTCATCACAGTCCACTTTATCATAATACTTTTGCAAACAAAGCCAGTACCTTCCTGCCTACTTCTATATATCCATATACTGATTGTCACCTATACCATTAAGTCTGAGTCTGGTCTTAGCCCGTTTGAAGTCGGAGGTGGACTGTTCCCCTGGCATGCATGGTCACGGTCAGATTCAAATATTAGAGCAGAGAAAAGTCATATTAAAATAACTACTCTTATCATTAATACTCTAAAATAAGTAATCTTACACATTAGGGAGCAGAACAGGAACTCAGGAGTTCAGGAGATAGAGAAGAACCACAGAGCTTAGAGTACCTGGAGCTGGCACAGAAAGAAGAGGTGAAAGAAAATCTGGAATAAAAACTATAGTTCTTACATAGTGTAATTTCCTATCAGCAAGTACTATATAGAAACCTCTGGCAAAACACATGCCATATCCTCCCTCTTGTGGCTGACCTCCAAAACAGGGTGAAAATTTACAACTTCTATTGCCCATCATCTTGTTAGATGAATAGGAAGTGGTCCGAGCTGTTGACTTGACCCCTCTACACATCGGGTGCAAGGGCCTCTATACTGCCCCCCCAACAGCCACGTCAAGCTTCTTTCATTTACTTTCTAATAAACATAGCAAGTTATATGCAAAAACTGTTAAAAAATCATTACGTCTGCAAAGTCAAGCATTGAAAAATGAAGAAATGTTAAAATTCACACTGACTGTGCATTTTTAATTCCCTGTACCCCACTCCGTGTATGCATTTTGATACAGTTTTTAATTACTTAATTGCATTTTGGGTAGGATGGACAGTGCTCAAGGGATGCATGAGGGCTGCGTTGTGAATGAGGCTGTCACCCGTGGGACTTTGGCCTTAGTTGATAAACACATCAGAAGGCAGCAACTGAGTATACATTCAGTCCTTCACTTGGAGCACAGGTTTGACAAGTAATTCAGCGTTCAGCCAGGCTGAGTACCGTTGGTCACTGTACCGACATGAAGAATACAGCAGTGAGTAATCTCTCACTGCAATCTCTCATCTTCTTGATAAAGATGTAACACGAAAATGAGATAAATGGATTAAGATGAAGGAGGGAGAAACAATAAGATGCAGACAGATCTTAAGCAATGAAGAGCAATAATGATAAGCAGACTCTTACAATGCTTGTTTACAAGCAGATAATCACAAATATTTTTCTTTTGTCTGTGAAAGTACAATTTGTTATCAGTATTTTGTTCCAGTTCGCCATAAGCACTGGAAAGTTGGTGAGGTTTTTTGAAGGGTGGGATTGGAGCAAAGTCAGATACTATAAAAGCATATTTTGACTTCTGAAAAGAAGTCTACACCGTCATAGAAGAGAACAGCAATAACTCAAAGGGTAGATTTCAATTATTGTAACTTGTATTCTGAAATCAGAATCTTAACCTTTGCAAAGGTTCATATGAAACATTTACCAGCTGAATTAATCTTGATGCTATGGGAGCACCTCAAAAAGTTCAGCATATAACAACGTCTGTGAACTTTGTTTTGCAAAACTGGTGGGAAGTCTGGGGGCAATAGCACTGCAATACCTTCCCATTTCAAAATCCAGCAACTAGCCAACATGCCATGAAGACAGAGGCAGAACTTCCAACATACGGGTGGAAACCAAAATAGAAAGAATGATTTCAATTTCGCAGGCTGCCAGCAGAAACAACTGTTAAAGCTGGAAATAGTTTGTGCTATCTTACAAGTATTAAGCAACCAGGGCACTGCAGGATCTCCCAGACTGCTCTGCAGCTCTTACTCGACACCAAATTGCTCTAAGGCGAGAGCAGCCATCTCAGCTGCCTGGTGCCCTCCTCTTTAGTCCACTGTGATGGCACGCGCAGTATGGGAGGGTAGTCCTGGAAGTGGCGAGGTGCATTTCATGGATAGTGTAAAAACCAAAACAAAACTCCTCCCCCAAACCCAGCGAGCGCAGGACTAGATGCATTCCTGATTTGTTTGTAATACAGTACAACATAGCACAAGTCAAATTTGAGCTACATAAAAATGAGGAAGAGGTGTTAATACAACTCTAAGATGACATTCAGGTAACTGGGCTGTATGTAGAATAGCACAAGATGCTCTGAACTGTGTCTTATTTGTCCCATGAAAAGCTTCCAAAAAATAGTGATTGGATACTGCTTCTTTGATACGTTCTTCTTCCTCATAGTCTTCTCACACTGCATGTCAATATATCTCCTAATAGCTTAAAGAACTTTATTATAAGAATCCAAGATTTGTATCATTAGCAGATTTTTTTTTCTTTTTAAATCTTATATTATCCGCTTTTTTAAAGGTTACATTATTCAGGGACTCTGAAAAAATTAGTCATCTGAGTCCTGATCTTACAGGTTTTCATAAAACCTATGGTAGAGAGTTATTAGGTAAATTAGACTCTCCAAGCAAAGTTCTTTAGGGTCAATCATCACGAATGGGGCCAAGCTTATGAAATCCAAACTTCTGCGGCAAAACTACTATTTGGCAGAGGTTGTGAGAAGAGTAAGGATCATTTCCATTTTCTACAAAGGGAGAAAGGTTAATGGGATATATTTTGTACAGCGTATGAAGTCCTGCATTCAGTTCAAAGCGGCACTAAAAGAAAAAATGTTTTAGATAAATGTTAACATTACTCTCATCATATTTAGAAAAAATATACAGTCGTGAATCTCCTTGATTCATCTCCTAATGATGTTTTTCCTTTCCCCTTGCATCACTTAAGCAATGTTATTTCTGAGTGCATTTATTATTGCACAGTATTTATCCTTCACTGATATCTCCTTCAAGAGTCCCCTCTCCCTGATTAGTAATTAAGGATTTTATTCTCTTTATATATAGGTATTGTTTTGCTTTGGTTTTTTTCACCTCCCCAAGACAAAGTTTTAACTTGAAGGAGAAATGAATGAACTTCAGACAAAAACTGGGGGAGCTGATTCTATTTTAGCTTTGGAGAATTTGTTCCTTGGACTCGATTAGTATAAAATATTTTTGCTATTTTAAAACAATTATTGAAATCCATGGCAAAATAGAAGAACGCAGCCAATATGTCAACGATGTATCCTGTGGAAGAAAAATGTGGCAGAAAAATGTGGAAAGCGGGAGAAATACGCAGGTAAGCCACGCAAAATAAAACACATCTGTACTGATCAGGCCAGATCTGTAATGGGGAGAATGAATTACCATGTAGAAACCAGCTGAACTTTGAAGGACTGGTAAAGACTACTATCTGAGTACACGTAGCATATCTGCGTAATGATACAGGTGTGATCTATCTATTCTGAAGTAGAAATACAAACTCTTAATTTTATCATGTTACAGCATTGATATCATTTGTAACAGAAACTAGTGTGTGTTATTATTGTAAATAAAATTGTGGCAAAAAAGGCAGCCCAGTTTAGCTTTTGTTTTACTAGGAATTTAAGGATTACTACAGAATTATTTTTTAGGTTTAGAATACAAGAAAAACAGGAAAACATTATTTCATATCATTTCTACAATATTTTGAAAAATTCATGTTTTGCTTCAATTCTGTCTTTTTCCGAGATCTCCAACACATGCAAAGTACCTTCAGAACAAGAAGCAAATCTCAGAACACAAGAAAATTAGTAATTTTTAAATTCCAGAAGAGAAACCTAACTAAATTATTTTCCCCTCTATTCTCAAAACAAGACAAACCTTATCAATACTGAGATGCAGGTTTACTTTTTGCAGCACCTGCATCTCTTCACATCTCTATGACAACTATGTTCTGAATGTTGCCAATATCTTCTAAAGCTGCTATCACGTGAATTTGAAATTTTGTTTCTTGGATTTACATCCCTGAGCATGTTGCTATCACAAGTTGTTCCCAGAACTGAATAAAAAACCTGTAGAAAATGAATGACAAAATGAGGAAGGAACACGTATCTCCCCCTAGAGAATGCGGCCACCTCATCCACTATCCAGAGCACACGTACAACACCCTGACACTGTCATTCCCATTTCAAAATCAATAGATACATACCTGTATCATCAAGGACACGTGCTGGAACCTCTTCCCTCCTCACATTAGCCCTCATCAAGCTGCTTATGGCTGCAAAGATGCCAGTTTCTGAAAGGGAAATTCACTGCGTGCCCATAATAGCTTCACAGGCCAAGTCTTCCAATCAATACAGACATATCGCCGTGCATTTCGCTGGACTCTGTCAATTCTTGCTGATACGTGGATGAAGCTCACTGACCAATCTGTGAAAAGAAATAGGGTAGACCCGTTAAAATGGTGCTTTTTAAAAGCCTTTTCACCTTCGCAAATGACATCTTTACTAACACAGTAAAAAATGAATGCTTTATTCAACTGAAAGTCATCCATCTCCTTAGGATCAGTTTTAAGTTTATTTAAAGTCATGATTATTAAAGCTAGATGCCACCTTCAGACTAAAAAAAGTTTTGAGAAGTCCTAATTCTTCTATTAAAAACAGAAGCATACAAAAGTAAATACCCAAGTGTTCTAAAATTATTAGCTATGTAACAGGGAAACTGAGACTTGGCAAACATATCTTTAGGACTGAGCGCACTTAAATAACTGGACAGGCAGATTTTACAAAGCAGCAAGACAGATGACAAATCTACTTTGTCACTGAAGGGCTTGCTGGCACTTAGGCAAAGCAGATAGAAAGTATTCGCAGAGCACAGTTTGGCAGATGCTCAGCCATAGAAGGCTGCTGCTTAGTGGTCACTTCGTGGGGTTTAGTATGGCATAGCTAGGTTCGGGGAATTTCCATATATTCTCTTTTTGCTGATCCAGATTTGTACCTTCCTGTTTGTAACACAATAAATAGTTGCTCATGCCACAGGTTAAGGACAGCAGAGGAAAAAAAAATCGAAGCTTTAAAAACTTTAAAAAAAGATCCTGGGATTGTGGTTTTTGAGAATTTGAAGGATGAAAAAGCATTAAGCATAAAAAATATGAATGTATCCAAAGAAAATGTTTATAAAGAGAATATTTTTCAATTCATCTGCCAGCTGACAATGACTAATTGTATTCAGGCTGTGATTAGGAATTGTCAGTGTTTTCAAAACAATAATAAAAAGAATTTACAAAATACATTACAATAGCATAGGTGTACTGAAGGCGATACTCAATTTTTCTTCTCAGCAACACCAAGTTAGTCTAAGAGATCAGACATCACCTACGGGCTCTTTTTCCTAGGAAATTTGTCTTTCTCCTTGTCTTCTAGAGACAGACAATGTATTTTTTCAGCTAAGGAACCAACAGGATTCTATTATTCGTCATAGAGCTCGTCTGCTGAGAGAAAGAAGCTCAAGTGAATCCATTTCTCTTTTTTAGTGATTCAAAAGAACGTGTAACAAGATCATCCATTAGCTGCATTGACTCTCCAGTCAGCATCTATTTTCAAAACTACTTGTTTGGCAACAGACGTCACAAATAGTCTCCTTGTTAATGTTGCACATCAAAAGCAAAGATGAAAGCGGCAGATAGTTCTGCTAAATACATAACCGAACACAAAAAAATTCAACTCTGAACACTTCTGATGAACTAGACATGCAGCATTCAAAAGACATCATCCACAATCTCACCGACCTAAATGGGAGCTTTAAGCCGTGATGGACTCTCAGGCAAGGTCTACTACACTATGATGATGTGTGCTGCTCTTCTGGTGGCAACTAAAGTCAACGCAAGGGACTACGGCTTTGCATTTGGAGTGTGGAGTATCATGTGAAAAAACAAGCAGTTCCACCTAAATGACGTGTGACATAGCAGCAATTTCTAATACAGCATCTGGAGTGAAGAAAAAACTATTTTTTTTCCTTCTGTATGAGTAAGGCCAGTAACTACAGAAATCAGTTCTTACACCTTATTTGAAAGTTAAGGGATACTTTGAAAAAACATTACCTAGCTGCTATATTTTCATCAGATCATTCTGCAGAATGTCTTAAAACTACTCTCCATTCTAATAGTTAAAACTAAACTCTAAAATTTAGTGACAGATAATGTCTTTTACTGAATGCATATGATTATATTAGTCAGAATATAATACAGGGAGATTTACTCCATATCCTACCTATTCCACTAATGGTCTATCTTTTACTCATCTATTTCCTAAAACTCTAATATTACCATGTGAACTGCAGATGTGTTCACCTTCAGTTAAGTCACAAATCTTTCTGTCTGCTTTCTTCTGCTTGATCTATTTTCTTGACTTTAACATACTTTGCTTTGCTTACCATGGCACCTTCTAGGTATTTTCATCATAAATTCTCTATTTTTTACCCTTCAGACAAGTAACACAAATATGCAGTGGCAGCTACACATGTAGCGTTGATGTTTTCTGTTTCTTACCTAAACTGTTTTCTGGGCAGGATACAGCACAAAATTATCCTGTAGAGCTGAACACATTGCTAAAAACAAAGAAGCTAACCAACCCCAAACAAATATCCTCGACCTTCAGAGCCAAAATGAAATTGTGAGGATTGCTTCAGCCAACGTATTTCAGAATGTGTTCTGTCTCCCCTCCATGCTTCAAAGAATTATCATCTCTTTGCCCATTTTATTTATCAGTTCATCAGTGTTCCCGCCCTACAGCCCTGAACAGTTCCACTGCTAGGGCATCACACTGACTTCTGATGGTCAAGAAAGAGGATTTAACTCTGTCTCCCTGAGTCAGAGCACACTTTACACATTGCAGTCTGTAGTCTCATAGTAGATTCAACAACAGAATTAGGATAACCATAGCTGGGGGAGGGAGAATGATCAAATAAAGTTAATCAATACTCAATTTTTGAGATATGGTTTGAAACCTGCAAATAGTTCCCATAGTATCAGAGAACACGATAGGTAGGCAGCATTGGCTGTATCTAAGTTGGGAGGTCCAAAAATCATTAACCCAGGCACGTACGTGTGCAATCTTCCTCCACGGCTCTACGCTTATGATAGCTCGCAGGGTGTGACGTCAATCAGGTTACAATAGCTCTGCAAGGTACTGTTCAGCATGACATACGTTTTGGGCTTTGTTCTGCCTTCCACATGTTCTTGAAATCCCTACATATTCAGCTGTTCTCCCAACCAGAGAAAGTCTTCAGGATTAATAGGCTCTGTTAGCCTACAGAGCCTTCCTAATCTTTAAACACTTTACCCAAGGAAGTCTTGAAAGGTGATGGGGTATATCAAAACCATTTATGCCATGAATCACATACAATGTGACCTCCTATTGCCATGTAAGAAATTGCAGTTAAGTGAAAATTTCTATTGTCCATCCACTTTGTAAAGAATTCTGTTTCAGTCTTTACAGCTTGAATTGAACTTGCTTAAAGATATTCATGGTTGTTGTTCAACAGTTAGTTTAAATTGGCAGCACAGGCTGTGGGGAGGATAAGCAAGATTTTCAAAAAGGTTAGCTATTGCATTTAACAATAGCTGATTTGTAATAACTCCCGGCTAAATCATACTGAATTCCTGGAATCTATAGTCTGTGCTATAGGGTATAATGACCTTGGTTTACAGCATTCTACCGTGCCTATAGGAAACTGTAAATGGAAATACACTTCCCTGTTACTATTAGCTAAACGTTGACTACCTACGCATTTAAAAAACAGCTTCTTACCTCCTTATAAGATACTCCCACTGTGAAATACACACCTTTCAGCCTCTTATTTTGGAGTTCTTCCTTAAAAAATGACTGCGAAAACACATATGAATCGAATAACTTACTCCTATGTAAACAGATTTAAAAGATTTTGTATTGTAAAATGATACAAAAACTGGATCTCTCTTTTTTGCAGATACATGTGTTGAACGTACATTTTATTACTTTACCATATCATACAGCATCAATTAAGTTTGAGAAATTATTTCTTTAAACCAGTTATTCAAACACATGTCAAGAGAATCAAATATTCTTTCTACCATTGTGATATTTGTCCTGAAAACAGACAAACCTCTTCATTGAAATATATTATACACACCTAGTATTGGGTTGTTAACTGCTGATGCATTAGCTAGGCTTCATACTTTACAGTATATTTAGAATGCAATAGTTTGCCAAGCTATTCCCTCGTATTCATCTATTTTCCTACAAATACATATACTTTGAATGTTGACTAGTTTGCCTCAGTGTTTCTCATCCTTTGAATATTGCTCTTTTCAGGTCTTAGCGTCGACCAGCGACGTCCAAAAGGGAATGCAATCAATGCAAAAAAAGGAAGGAAGGTAATGGTACTGAAGTCTAACTTACACCAGGAATAATTGGTTGGAATATAAGAACACAGCTTTTTGAAAGATACTACTTTCTGCTCCTCCCCTTGGCGCCACTTCACATTTGCAGGCAAACGCGAGAACCCATCTGTACAATGCTCAGTTGCAAAAGCCCACCACTCTGTGCCCGTACCTGAGGAAGCACATAAGCTTTGAGTAAGGATAAGGTAAGATCTGCAGAAATAAGCATCGAGGAAGATTTTTAGAAGTTAGTTTAGTTTGATAAACAAAAAGTACAAACAGAAGAGAGAAACAGAAGGGGAAAAGTGAATGGGAACAGAAAGGGAGAGCAGCAACTGTGTCAGCACACACAGTCCCAGAGTACAGTGATCCTGCCCTCCACAAATTTTGCCCTGAGAGAGAACGCTGAACAAACCACATCTCCCTGACCTGAAAGAATACCAGCTTTTCCTAGGCCCCACACACTGAAAAGACTGAAGTTGTGCAGAACAAACTTTGCTTTTTACAAATCTCTACACACGAGTTATTATGTATTTGTCGACCCAAAATAGCCTTGATTTGCCACATCTAGGTACCGAGGCTAGATTTGTGAGAGGTAGCTATCTGAAAGTGCTTTGTTGATACATTTGCTGTCCTCTGAGAAACAGCTGTTTCAGCTTCTCTCACTGCCACGAGTGACGGGTCAAGGGGCACTACCAGGTTTCTCACTCTAAAAGCCAGTAATGCACAGTCCCCGTCTTCAGTGGATGAAAGAGCTGCTGCTGAAGACTGCTAATTGTCCCCTGCACTCACAGCACGGAAACTGTGAATGGGGAGAAAGACAAGGGCAAGGAGCCGATAATCTGCAGCGAGCCTATGACCCAGAACATTTAAATCGGGAGGAGTGTGAAAGAGAGAGAACTCAAATAAATGCAGACAGATGGAGTTTCACTCTATTGCACAAAATAAATATGTTTGAAGAGAGTACAAAGGAGAAGCAGGGATGAAATATGCACAGCTATTTGACTGGCTTTGGATTGTCATATCCAAAGACATGGAAGGGAAACAGCTTAGTAACAAAGGCAGGAGTTCATGGGATTTGATCCCCACTGACGCTACCGATCTGCTCCAAACTCACACACGTCATTTTTTACTGTCGGATATTCTGAAAGACAAGTACTAATAGGGCTAAAAAATTTCTGTGACACATTTCTGGAAAGCTTTATGACCAATATGGATTTTGAAAGAGTAATGAAAGCATAATCTTAAAGAAAATTTCCTCAGGATTCAGACACAAGCAAGTTCTTTTCCAGTCATCAACCATTACATTTTATCTTTCACAAATACACTCCTCTTCCATACCATGTATCTGAGAAAAGGCTTTTTCTTTCACTAATGTGTTCAAAATTTCCAGAAATTCTCTTCCACGTTTCTGTTTCTACTGCATCTAATCAATAGACAAATAGGTTAATTCTATCAGTAAAAACAAAAAAAGCATCTCACATAACTAGCTCTCGTCTGAGTGCACCTGGAAAAGTTAAAATGCTTAACTACAGCTCTTCTGAACTACCTGACATAAGTCCCTTCTGTGTGATCTTGCAGCAACAAGATTAAGTCATCCTTCCTCCTTGATTGATTGGTTTTGTTTTGCTCTCAGCATGATGCATCACCAAATTTCTCTAAGCATTTTATGAGACACATCTCTGCTCTTCCTTCCCTATAAATGACGAGTTTAACACGTTGCTCGCTTGTTTAGCTAGCAAGGGCTTCAAAATGTCCCGCAGACCTCATCTGGCCTAGAGGGTTGTAAAGCGCTGCCCAGCATCACCAGATTTTATCACCTCCGAAAAAAACCCTGTATAAAAACCATTTGCCCCTGTCAGTGAAACCATTTCGATTGAATAACATTCAGGAATTACAGCATAAGCTTTTCACGAGTGCTCTCTGTGTACGAGGGGGAAAAGGGCCATTCCCCCTCGCCCAGCCCTCACCGCTCATCCCTCTGTTCCACACAGATTCTCAGCAGGTAGTTTCATTCAGACTTTTCACGGGCACAGCTCCTCTGGCAGAGCAGATCCCAGCTGTCCTGTCTTTTTCTGTGCCACACAGCCTCTACTCTGCAAGCGGCCACACCATGTTTTAACGACAGGAAGTTTTTTAATTATTTTCCCCTTTAGCTATCTACTGGAAGTGCAGCATTTTTTTTTTCTTCGTAGTAGGTGTTCTTTAGAGCGGTCCTTTGGTGGTAAGGAAATGACTTTTTACTTATTTAATAAAAATATTTTTAATATACGCATAAGCTATAAGGATGACTGGTACCCATCTGTCTCATCATTGTCCTCTTCACACCTGTAAGTGTCATCTTTAGGCAACCGGAGAGATGGTGAACCAGCGGTTTTCTAAAACTGTTACTTCCCTGAATTCTTATGTAAATACTACAATATGTACTCATACAATTAGAGCATTTTTCATTAATAAATCCTCAACTTTCCTACAAGTGCAGTTCCTTCTAATTATATATTTGTATTGCCCATGCAATTCTGTACTAATTAGATTGCAACTAGATTAATCTCCTTCATACTCGCTAAACTCAATAATTGTTCTTGCAACAATCAATACACATTTAATTAATATGAAAATAATTGGCTTATTAAATTAAAGTTACTTTCCCACATTTTGCTGAGTGTTTGCACTGAAACGCCATTTTTCATCTCCTGCAGTAAAATTTGGAGATAAGGAAGCTAACTCCCTAGGCCATTCTCCAGGTTTTTGAAATCAACAGGACTTTCACACATGCGTGAAAATGGAAGAGCAGACCAGGGTATAAAACATTCAGTCGCACTCCTCAGATGTAAATCAGTCTGCCTCCCCCTCCTTAGCAGTTCTGAAATCACTGCTACACTTAGGCCTTTTGAAAACCAAGATTTCTCTCAAATCTTATCTAAATTTCTTCAGATTTGTGAAACACGTAAAGGTATTTTCTCTGGTTTCTCTCTACCAAAAGAAGCTGCAAATTTTGTAACCAGGGAGGGGAAATTTCACTTGTAATTTCATACCAAACACCACAGCGCTCAATTGTGAGGCAAAACTCTATGGAAACTTAGATTTCACCAGATTGCTTGCTCGTGGAATTATTCTCAACATGGAAGCCATCAAGTATAAGGACAGTATGTTTGGCTGGTTTTTTAAATGAAAAACAGCAAACTAGGACAACATTACAGATCTGCTTGGATTCCACAAATATCAACCATATGAATTTTACAACTGAAATCACACACACCACATAAGCAGTAGGCAGACTGCAATAGGAGGATGGTTGCAGGGACACTTAAGTCCCAAGCCTAACAGCAACCTGAGGTAACGCTGTCATACCATTAAGATATCCAAATTCAGCCTCGGTAGTTTCGAAGTGTGGTCTTATATACTCACTTTTCTCCACAAGGGAAGTATCTGGAAGCAGGAATTCAACGGTTGGGCTGTTCACGACCTTTCCCTGGGTTGGTTTCTGGAGCTTGTAGGTGCATCCTCGTATAGACTACTGTTTCTGGCAGAAATGAAGTCACCATCATCAATCCTAGAAGAAAAATATTACAAGTGGAAGTATGTCTATAATTCAGCATCCCATTTTCATTACTATTACCTCCTTTTTTCCCCCAGTATTTGGACAGATGGTGAAATCCATAGTTTTTTCCTAATATTCGTTTTGAAATTTTAAGTATCATAGCAATAGTTCTCAAGCTAGTATCATTCTGATGTTTTTACTTTTTACAAAGTCTAGACAATTCAACAAGTAAATAATAGATAACTCCATTTGTAAAGGTATTTGGAGTTACGAATCAATAAGATGCAGTTACTATGTAAGCTTGGCACTATTCATCATCCTCCATTGCCTATTTTCAGGGAGGAGACAGGCTGAGTCTTTCTCAGTATTTTAACCACCAAATCTCACTGTACAACATAGGCTTTTCTGTCACTCCATCAAGATCTCTGACATTTTTCCCTTTCTCAGATCAATATTCAGTCTCTCACGTTGTATCCCCGAATCTTCAGTAATTACTTTGGAATTACCACATAGTACAAGAATTCAGACTCAGCTACTCCCTAGAGCATGCAAGATATGTATATACACACCTTGCAAAGGCGTACTAAATAAAAAAACATTTCAGTAGTTATTGCTACATACACCAATTCATTGAAAGAACAAATCATAGTGAAAGTGTATTTTAAAGTTGAAATATAAATAACTTTTGACTCAATTCACTGATTTTCAGCACAGATTTTTTGGCTCAACATCCAGAAAAGGAAAATTTCTTTTTCCAAAATTATTAATTTCTAGACACCTCCTTCTAAAATATATTCAATCTTCTTGACTTTTTGTCTAGTTTGGGATGAAGTGGTAAATAAGTTCATATCGTGTTGGGAAAAGATTCATCAGCCAGCTCTATGAATAAAGACATTTTGAAAGCTACTATTCAATGTTTCCTTAAATTCCAGCGAAACAAAACTAGAGCAGGCTTATGGGGAGTCAGGTTGAGTGATACAGGTGCTTTAAGTGCTGGAGAAATATGTTGAATTAGAGCTGGTTTTCTCTCTCAGGAGCATGGTGAAAAAGCTAATCCTCCGAACAGTTGTATAGGCTTTCTACTAGCACATTCCATAGAGGATAGTATCTTCAAATAAAAATGAAACAGGCAGCATTCTTGGCTTGTCCTTTATTTACACAAAACCAGTCCTTGGTATTTTATTTGCTCTGCTAAGTATTAAAATGGTACCATATTTCATAGTCAAGAGATGTGATAACTTGGGTCGAGTGACTGTTAAGAGGCACACCCTGCTGCATCAAGCTGCAGGATGGAAAAAACATACCTTCTGGAGGTGGGAGATGAAGATACTTTCAGTACAGGATTGGAGAGTCCCTTACTTGTTATGACAGATCATAAGAGAGGCTGCACAAGGAAGAAGAGTTGCATTAAATAAAGGTCCGTGATACTAGGTACACATTTTCCAGCTGCCGTGAAGCGCTCCTGCCAGCTCTGGGATACCATGCACCAAATAGAGTTGGATGAGTTTCTCAACCACTTCTACCAGCACGCAGCTGGACATTTGTATTTCCAAACAGGAGGAATTTTGGTTTTATGCTCTCTGCCACAGGTTAGCCAGTTTTCATAACGCACAGTGATGGATCCATCCAGGTTTCTTCTCTCAAGACAGACTGGGACTGAAGGCCTGTCTGCTACAGTCAGTTCTCACTGACTGCAAAAGCAGTCATTAGCTAAAATGCATCTGGTAGCTAAAACTGGTCCATCAAGGTCAAGACAAACAGGCCAAGCAAGATAAGTCAAGGTAAAGCTCATGCAAAGCAGGCTGCCTAAATCTGAGAAAATTAAATGCACATGTTATGTCACTGCAGGTGGTTATTGCCACAAGATACCGGGAAGACTTTATTTACCCTATTAATCTTATTTGGAATAGCTAGATCTCCTAACTGCTTTATTTAAACTTTTTGGAATTAGGAGTATTTTTTAGAAAGGACAGACACAGTTTTGAAGGCCTCATCCTTCCTGTATTTTCATACTCCCATCTTTATTTTGGCAGATATGTGTGTTTTCCCTGAGATTTACTTAACACTTATTCAAAATTCCTCCATCATTCCTTCACGACTAATGAATGGACTAAGTGCCCTCTATTGTCGTCAGCCCACAGGTTAACACCATTCAATATACTAATATTATTAAATAAGTACATATATTTTCTAAGCATTCACTTCAAAGTAAATGGTATGTACTAACGTAAACCTCTCTAAACACGCTGTTTATCTAGAGACTATTCCTTCAATTAAAGTAACTTGCAGCAGGTTTTTTTCTTATTCTTGGTTTTGCTTGTCTTACATGTACTGAACATTGCTTTCTTCGATACTTAAGCTACTTATAGCCAGTACTACTCAACACCAACAATAATATTCACCATCTCGAAGAAAAACACACAGCCTAAGATTTTATCGGTTGTGATTGGTTATGTGCAATATTAGAGAGCTCACGTTTAAGGGAATGTCTTCAATTACTACAGCTATAACTTCGTATACCCATCAATAGCTCATGATATTCTGTACAGTGCAAGAACTTAGTCATTATCAGAAAGGAAATAGAAACATATCCCCTGAAGTGTTTGTCTTTTATTAAAAAGAGTGACAGCATCATCTTACTTTCTTCAGAATTTATCGCTTTCCTTGGACATCAGATAAAGGATGTTAAAACACTGCTTGGTGATAGATTGTTTTGTTAATAAAGTCAGTGTTTAGATGCTCAGCTTTAAATATTAGTGTTGTTGCAAAGTTTAGAGATATTCAAATTTGACAAAATTCAAGTAGATATATTTTTGACAATAGCTGGTATTTAGGCTTTGGGATTTCACTCTGTAATAACTATATATTTAAAAAAAAACCTGGAAAACTTTCCTATTTTGAAGGAAAAGAAAGTAAAGCAGAAACACTGTGTTCAAGGCCAGACCTTTTAAATAGTGTCTAAGGCTCCGTATCTCACAGATCGAAAAGAACACTTGTATGATAAACAAAATAGTGGTGCATACCTTAGGACATTATTAAATAAAGGCCCGCTTATAAATTAGTTGTACTGGAAGACATTATTTTCTGGTGAATAGTTCTTATTAACTTCAGTATTGATTTTACACCAACTCTGGATACGACCAAATGCATTGAAAATAATGCATTACAGTTCAACTGTCAAAATGTGTGTTCTTTTAAACAACATTTCATTCTGAGCAGATGGACAAAGCTTTCTTTTTTGCGGAAGAAAAGAAAAACTTCAATTAAAATGTTCAGAACTGCAGGCACCAAGAAGGAAAGAGAAGCTTAAAGCTGTTTAGTCTAGTTTTATCTCAAAAGGCATTCATTCTCCAGCAGCTCAGTTCTCACCGGTATTTCAGAAACTAATTGTCTCACCTGGGTTTCAATGGAATGGCACCTTTCTAATTCGTACCAGCACAGTGACTATTTCCTCCTACCATCTAAAGGGTTTTAAATGAATAACCCAATTATCTAGAATTACAGCGTAACTTGGTCTGCAGGCTTTCATTCAGCATGAAAGCAAACAAAAAGCACACAGAAAGAAAAAAAGCAGCGAGGGGGCACAGGCATGAATCTGCAGTCTTGCACAGCATAAACCGAAACAGGGGATAGGAGAAACAAATTATGCATGTCTTGGATATCTCTTCACGCAGTTATTTGCAATTTTTTGAACCTCTACAGGTAGTTAAATACCTTTAAAAATGTAGTTTATGTCAATATTTTGCATGACTGCAGGTATCTACAAGTCCTTTCATGTTAGGGGCACAGCAAATAATTTAGCTAACAGAAAGACTAACTAATCTAAAAACTAGGATAAATATTTCCTAGGATGACCCCAGAACTGGCACCTCCTGGCAGTAAGCATTACTCACTAATGCATTCCTCCTCAGAACAGAATCACAGAATCATCTGGATGGAAGAGACCAATTGAGTCCAACCGCTCACCCCGCACTGCCAGGGTCCCTAAATCACGTCCCTCAGCACCACATCCACATGTCTCTTAAACACTTCCAGGGATGGGGATTCCACCACTTCCCTGGGCAGCCTGTTGCAATGCTTAATGACCCTCTGCGTAAAGAAATTTTTCCTGATATCCAACCTAGAACTCCCCTGGTGCCACTTGAGGCCATTTCTACTCATCCTTTCACGTGGGAGAAGAGTCCAATCCCCACCTCTCTACAACCTCCTTTCAGGTAGCTGTAGAGAACAATAAGGTCTCCCCTCAGCCTCTTTTTCTTCAGTTCCCTCAGCCGCTCCTCATAAGACTTGCCCTCCAAACCCTTCACCAGCTTTATTGCCCTCCTCTGAACCCGCTCCAGCACCTCAACATCCTTCTTGAAGTGAGGGGTCCAAAACTGGACACAGTTCTCAAGGTATGGCCTCACCAGCACTGAGTTACAGGGAGACAATCACTTCCCTGATCCTGCTGGCCATGCTATTGCTGATAGATGCAACAGTATTTCACCAGATCAAAAAGATGAACGAAGAGGAGGATGGGAGGGAGGGAAGTTGTATATGCATGACCTAACTCTGGCTACCACTGCAAACCGTTTAATAACCTCTCATCATGGTTTATCATCCTTTAGCTCAATGCTACACTAATACAGTCGCTCAGAATTATCTTGGTTCAGAAGCCAGCTCACATCAGCCTACAAATGTGTAATATAAACAATCTTTGTTTGCCAAAGTCCAATTAAGCCTCCCAAGCAGTTACAGAGAAACATGGGAGCTGAAATGAGAATGGTATTTTTAAGCAGTATCTTTATTGGTTTCCCAGTCTTTAAACATAAACACAGGTGTTTTCTAAGGGTGATTCACAGCCTCCCTCCCCAGAACTGCCTTTCAACATTAGACAAAGAAAAGTGGTGGCATGGGCTGTGTGGATATTAGAGTATTTAAGGTGCTGACAGGATTTTTTGGGGTTTTTTTTGAGGTTTGGGGGTTTTGTTTTGTTTTTTTGGGGGGTTTTGTGAGGTTTTTTGTGGTTTTTTTTTCTCCCACAAGAAACAGTTAAATTAAGTCCCTCTTTGCTGTCTACTAACAGGTGGGACTCATCAGAAAAATATTTTTCATTTGTTGGCATTTTAACAAATTGTAATTTCAAGTCTATTAATTAAAACATTAAAGTAAAAAAATAAAGTAGCTCTCATGGGAATAACCACATTTCATTATTTATGTAAAACCTGCACTTCATAAATATTGGATTTCAGTGAAACATCCCCATATGTCAAGGTTTTTGTTCACCGAATAGTCGGTAATTATTACTAGAATTAGTTCTGATCTATTTTGATCTTAACAAGTAACAAGGTAATTAATGCCAAAAATCCCCCAAATTAATTCCAATGGGATTGATTTACCACAGTGGCTGTAATTTTCAGCCTTAGATCACAATATCAGCTGCAAAAGGGGGAATTCATCAACTTGAAGGATGGTTTAGTTTCCCAGTCAGTTTCCTCCTCCCTTTCCCTAACATTGAGTCAATGATGAAGCAACACTTCTAGCCACCACTTCTTTGGTTTCCACAAGCTTTACCAAACAGCGCTGACCCAGAATTGCGACCACCAAAGCACATCCCAGGATCCAGACCCTAAAGGTTGTCCAGAGAATTCTCTTGTAGAAAAGGAGATTTAGGAATCTGGAGGCACTTTTTTTTTTTTTTTAAATTTGTAATTCCTAGCTGCTGCAATTGTGTCAGGAGAGGCTCAGAAACACTTCAGCTCCCATCCCATGCCCTGCAAAGCATGAAAGCCCACGGGCTGCACCACTGCAGCACCTGCACCAGCAAGCACTCAACACCTGAAACCACACTCCCCTTTAGGCAACAGCTAGAACAGCATCTCGCCTGGAATTAATTTCTCTGTTCAAGGCAATTCAAACCTTTACTTTACCTTTTCCATCTGCTTTATGGAGCAACAGGTTATCATGAAATACGTACAAGTAACAGAATGACACAAACGGAGTAGGACATTTCTGTTGTGTCAGGCAAGTGACCACACTAATAGGTTAGGTGGCTGCATTCATTTCCTTTTGGTGCAAAGGTAAGAAACACTTCACGCATTCAGACACAGGAAAAACAAGGTCCTACTTCTTGGACAAAAGTTAATTTCATTGCATGATGCCGCAATAAAGCACACTGACATATCAGCTACCTCAGATTTAGCTCAGGTGTCCCTGTCCTGGCATTGAGTTGCAAGGTGGATACGCACCTAAGTCTCTCCAGAAACAACAGATACAGGACTCCAAATATCTATATACCTAAAATCTACTTATAATGAAATACTTTCTTTCCTTGGAAGACCTATCACTGTGTCCAGATGTTCAGTCTTGTTATCACTGCAAAATAGCTGAAAAGCATTCTTATATAATAAATAGTAGTAGTAATATACAGGTGTATCGGGCAGCACATAAATATCCAGGACACAATGGTTATTACAGTAAAGGAATAAAATAAGGAAAATACACACACTACATGTAAAACAAGAACATGAAAACTAGTATTTATCATTTTCAAATTTCCATTTTAGCTGTTTTGCAGCTAAGCTCCATGAATACTATAACTGAACCCTTCAGAACCATTCAGAAAACTGAACTATTTCTGAACTGACATTTCAGTATCAGATTTTACTATTATTTTTTAAAATATACAGTAATTCATCGTCAGATTCTATGAGAAAACTGTCCATCTCACTGCCTGATACTTGGCTTTCCCTTTTATCTTCACATTGGTTGAAGAGAAAGAAAAAAAACTTTTGTAGTTTTGTAGTAGCATTAACTGACTCTCTTGCGAATAACAGCAGACAAGGGTTTGGTTTCTTTTCAGGGGTCTTTTCCCCTCCTTGTTTCCATTTTCATCCTCTACAACTACCGGATGTGCTTTTACCTATATCCAAACTGTTTTCCAACTCAGGGAAGCTCAGGGAACATTTCCAAATTTTGCTCAGCTTCCTTAATTAAACTTGTCAAACCTAGATGAGCATCCCTATGGGAAACAGGCATGGCTTCATATAACGTTAACATTCTTTTAACCTCCTTCAGAGCCAGTCATGCTGCTACTAGCGGCCTCCACAATTCGAATGAGGTCTTACCAGCATTGATGGATTACTCCAGCAAAATCCCTTCTAGTTAAAAGCATTTGAAAGACACCCCAGGGGAGAAATAACATTAAAACAGAGATTTATTTATTTATTACCAGGCAGGAACTCCCTCAGAAAGAAGTAAATCAAAGATCTCACAGTATTAAGAAAGAGGAAAAGGAAATGGAATGACAAATTTTCTATGGCTCTTGAATCAAAAAAAACCCACTAGCTTGAAACAGAGGAACACAGTAGATTATTTACAGATGATTATCACTTCAGAATGCTTGCAGAACAGCAAAGAAGTTGAGACATAAGTGTATTTTTAAGAGTGCCTGCCCTAGAGCCTGTATTTAGACTCTTCTCAAAAAATGCTTAAATACATTTGCTTAACTTGCACAATTACGTGCTTATGGGACAAAGATCTAGTCTAATCAAATCACTACTATTGTGGAAAGAGAAGTTAAATCAAAATAAGACCCTCTTATTTGTTCAACAAGAAAAAATAATTATCATCGTTGTATATTTAAGGCTTAGTGAAAATAGTGCTAATGACACAATCTGAATTTTAGGAGCATGCTCTTAGAGAACTTGCATAACTGCAACATTATCCAGACATTGCATCAAAATATAGTACAACTGAAGGGTTTCAACTAGGCCACATAGTACTTCTCAGAAACAATTTGTTATGCTTGCTAAGCTCCTTGTGAAGTCATTGAAGTCTTCCCATTGGTTTCAGC
>NW_010395846.1:63724-64221 GCF_000710305.1 Buceros rhinoceros silvestris
AACAGCTTTGACCTTTTATAAGGTTGGAACCAGCATTGCACTAGAATAATTAACAGCCAAAAAATATCTATAATAAATTTAAATGTAAATAAAAATAAATAATAAATAAATTTAAAATGTAAATACGAAATCTTCCTCTCCTAAGTGATAATAGTAAGAACTCTCTCTCACAACATGACTGGACAAACTCCAGACTACAATCAAAGCCACAGGTCTCCCATAGCTTACAGGGACTGTAAGGACAGCATGCGAAACGTGCATCGCTGTCTGTAGCCAGTCGTGTACAACATCATATCCATCTGCCTTCGGTTCAATGAGCAGATGTCAATGGTTTGGCCAAGGCTGAGTCAAGGTCATGACAATAATACCCTCCCCTAACCCACCAGAGACAGGGGAAGGGAGAAAACATTTAGTGAGACCTCTAAATGTTTTGGGAAACTGAAACAAACTTCAATAACACAACAATCAGGGATATATTAAATACATAAGAAAAATCA
>NW_010395846.1:64252-65033 GCF_000710305.1 Buceros rhinoceros silvestris
AAAAATCAGTGAGATATGGAGGGTTAAACCAAAAGCAAACATGTACCACAGCAGCGATCCGAGATGGCAGCGGCCACGTGGTTCTGCTGCGTGAGCAGAACACAGAGCTTACGCGGTTACGAATTAGCCGGCAGTGCGAGATAGAGTGGAATCGGCACAATCCTACCAGTCTGTCGCGGATCGAGGCAAAGCAAAAGCAAACAGCTCTCGGGCGTGCAGGGTCCAGGCCCGCACGGCGTGCGGCTCCTCAGTCACACCGAGTGGGGCTCTGATCCCCCACGGCATGGTTGCAGGGACCAGTCTGTCCGGGCACACGGTTCCTTTGCCGAGAAGCGGCAGGAAGCAGGCAGGCAGCAGGCACTTCCCGGCGCACAGCTCGGTGGTGGTCCGGGCGGCGGCTGGCGTGGCTCCACCGTTCCCAGCAGCACAGCGCTGCTTAGGTAAGGGCCCGGCAGGGCAGAGAGTGTGTAAAAGAACCGACTCTAGCGCAGACGTGGCGCGGCTTTTAAAGCACTTACGCGGTTACGAATTAGCCGGCAGTGCGAGATAGAGTGGAATCGGCACAATCCTACCAGTCTGTCGCGGATCGAGGCAAAGCAAAAGCAAACAGCTCTCGGGCGTGCAGGGTCCAGGCCCGCACGGCGTGCGGCTCCTCAGTCACACCGAGTGGGGCTCTGATCCCCCACGGCATGGTTGCAGGGACCAGTCTGTCCGGGCACACGGTTCCTTTGCCGAGAAGCGGCAGGAAGCAGGCAGGGCGCAGGCACTTCCCGGCGCACAA
>NW_010395846.1:65151-73927 GCF_000710305.1 Buceros rhinoceros silvestris
AAGCAGGCAGGCAGCAGGCACTTCCCGGCGCACAGCTCGGTGGTGGTCCGGGCGGCGGCTGGCGTGGCTCCACCGTTCCCAGCAGCACAGCGCTGCTTAGGTAAGGGCCCGGCAGGGCAGAGAGTGTGTAAAAGAACCGACTCTAGCGCAGACGTGGCGCGGCTTTTAAAGCAGAAACGGTGCGAAAATCAAACAGACCCGCGAAAACTTTTAACCAATGAAAAATGGAGATGCAGCTGACGTCACATGGCAGCGAATACAATTGGTTAGTTTAAAGCAAACTTCTTTCTGAAACACGACAAGTTGGTAAGCCATCACAGCAGGTCAGTGGATGACTCGAGGACTGACCCTGGTTTCTATAACAAATCAACTATCAGCTCTGTCACAGCCTCTAAACACAGTGCCATTGAGCTCCTGACTAAGCACAAAACCACCCTCCAGGACTCCTGTTCTTGGCAGCCCCGGCCGCCCCGTGTCCGGGTCCGTGATGCCCGGCGGTACAGCAGCGACTCTTTCATGGGCACCCCCTTGCCATGGGGAAGGAGCTTGCGTGCCCTTGTGAGGTTGAGAGCTGTGCTGGTGGTGGCATGTGCCTCCGGTGGGGTCTCCCAAACCAGACAGGTCTCAGCTGAAGGGTCAGACAAAGTGTGTCCACGGGCAGGACGGGCTCACTAGCCTTCGGGCAGCCATCCTAGGAGAAGGACAACTCTGACTCCAAACCCGGGCAGATGGAGCTCGTTTAGCCTTGTAAGGCTCCATCTAAGTGAAGGATACTCTGAACAAACTTACGACCCGAGGACTTCGCTGTCACCGTCCAAGCTCGCTAGGCCCTGGCAGATGAACCTCAGGTGTAAAGGATGGAGCCAGTTCCGCGCACACTGCGCCTCACCTAAAAAATCCACCGCGCAGGATCGAAGGGTGCACTCATCGCTTGCAGTGAGCGTGGGAAAAGCCCTTCCCAGATCTTCGTTCGCGAAGCCAAGCCACGATGATGATGATTGCCAGTGCACTTGTGTTCAGTTTCAAATCCTGTTCAATTAAGTATTGCTTTAATTCTCCAAGTCTGTTTTTATACTTAAATGTGTTCTTATTTCATAAGATAATTGCCATCAACATTGGTAGTTACCACAGGTGACAGTTCCACTATGCAGGTAGGCACATTTTGATCTTAATTTCTATAATGTTACAGGTTTTTCACAATCCTGTACTGTCACCCTTCACCACTACAGTTCCACCACTGTCAGAAGAATTCAAGAAAAATGAGTTAGTCCCTTCTTAAAGAGTCCAGCTTTCTCAAAAACCTTTGTTTTTCCAGATTAATTTCAGTTGACACTGATGTCAACTGTGCACTAACACAACACTGGGCTGCTCTCCAGCAATCAGATTTTCCAGTGCTCACTTCTCACCTCCACCAAAGTGTGTCCCCGTCAGAGACTGCTGCACCCCAGATAGAGCTCTGACACAGGGCAGACCAATCAGGTGAGACTGGGCACGAAGCAGCAGTAGTCCGCTTGGAAGAAGAGGCACTAAAAGGATTTGTTTTGTTTTGCTTTGTGTTAGTTTTGCCACGTCAAATTAATAACACTATTTCATTCGTGAAGAGAAAAAAAAAAAAGACAAATGGCTGAAAAGGAACATCAGCCCTTACCCAGCAAAACCCAATACCATTCTGTAAGTAGATCCCTCAGAAGCAATATATATATACGTCACTATCTGGAAAAAAGCTTACCTAGAAAATGCCACGTTCTCCAGAAACTTCAGCATAGAGGAAAGTCATGGTGTTGGCGCTTCCTTCACTCCAGCGATGCTTTCCTTAAAGGTGGTCTGGTTCTCAGAGGTAGTACAGAGGTACTGGACTGAGGGGAAAAATCCTCAGAAAAAAATCTGGGAGGAAGGAAATGAGAACATTATACATAGTTTTCAAATAAATAAAACTTTTCTGGAAAAGCAAGGCAATAGGTCCCCCATGACAGTTCTAGAGAAAGTTGTCAACTCTAAGAGAGAAATTAATGTTCCCCAAACAAATTACTGGCAGTTCCTGGAAGAATTAAAAGCTAAATTTTGCAGTTATGGCATTCTCTTGCATCTTGTATTTCTTTACCTGTGCCCCAGACAAAAGAATTATTCCAAATGCCAAACGTAAAAAGCTTTGCCTTTATTTACATTTACATCAAAGTCATCTGAAAAGAGCACGGGAAGAGCGAAACTGCAAACTGTAAGTGAAGACAAATACCTTAGAACAATACTACGGAATCATTAAATTCTGATCACTTTCCATCTGCTCATCATTCTGCACTGGACCATAGCTCTGAGAATCGCAGAACAATAGTATTTATTGGTAATTGTTCATAATCTTATTCTGTCTCAAACATTAAAATAGTTGTTAATTGGTTTGAGTATATTTATGCCCCTTGTGGGTATTTCTCAGTTAGATCCTAGGACAGCATACAGGATTACAAATTTCTAAATAATATTTTCATTTTTCACCTGAGAAATTAATATCTGAAGTCCTTAATAAGCATGGAATGCTCCCTGTTGTTCTTTGCTTTGAGGGCTCGTGGATTTCTTTTAATACGGTTTACTTTAGCAATTCTGCCCCGCCCATTATAGCTTTCATAGCAAAACAAAAGTTCTGGAAAAAAAAAAAAACTTGTTTAGATACCTCAACTTGAAATTCCTTAGGTTTTTTGCCAGGTTTCAAGAAAGGTCTGCTTCACTTTTCTGTAAACCAATCTTCCAATTTTACTTCCAAAACACCAAAGTGTTTTAAAAGCAATAATGAACGAAGATGAACTCAGCTTAAGTTTTCATCTTGAAAGGTTACTCTCTGCTGTATCTGTGTCTATTTTTGATGTTCCCACTTTTCGCATCTTCAGTATTAGGAACCAGTTTTGGAAAGCTGGGAAGTTCTTTTTCTACTTCACTCATGAGCCTAGCTACGTGAAGTGTCTCACTCAGGCTGGGGGAACTCCATCCTACTACATTTACTGGATGTGTACCACATGTGACACCAGATATAACTAGCAGAAAAGTATCTTTTTCTCAATGTACAGTAAATGGAAGCAATACTTCATATAAAGAGAAGGAAAAAGAAAAAATACTTATCTGAGCTGTCATCATCCTATACTCTCAAATATCACTTTCATTAGAGGCATAATTATTACTAGGGCTTTATTGACAGCTTCTGTTTCAGAGTTTCAAATCTGATTAGAGATAATGAGGAAAAAGATGATATATATTAAAAAAAATTATATATCAACCAGTATGCTGTTTCTTTCTACTGAAACATATGTCTTGAGTCAATAGCACCTGGACCACATGGAGTTGCATCCTCCAGGTGAGACAATGGGATTTATTTGTACCCAACTCAGGATTATCATGACTAGTCAAAGCTCATAATAAGAGGAATTGCAAGTTGTTTACTAGTTCCTAGAGTTTAACTCTATAAACCACAAGAATTAATGGTTGCCCTCACAATCAGAACCGGACAAAGCCTTTACAACATCAGTATTTTATAGAAACAATGACCTTAAGACCAGAACATTTTGGGGGCATTAGTGCCATAAAGCCACATCTAATCAAATCAAAGCAAGCCCCAGTCAAATTAACTATGATTTATACAGTGTAATGTATTTATTTCGCATATTTACATTTTATATATTAGTATATTTCAGCAATGATTTTCAGTGTCCCCTGCGTACGAATTCTTTTGACATCAGCAGAAACAAGTCTCAATGGCCCAATGCTCATGTGCCTTTTTACATCGCAATTTAAAGGAACATAACCTAAAGCCCAGTGGAGTGAAATTAATGTAATCTTAAAAAGAGGAGTAGCTTTCTTTTGTATTAAAACTGGGTTTTGTGTGTATTTAGATTTGGTTTGGGGATGAGAGCTGGCAGACCATTAATAGATACACGGTCACAGAAAAACAAAGAGAATTTTCCCATAAATAATTCACTGTTTTTCCACTTGCAAGTAAAAGTATTAATGGATTTCTCATTTGGAATAATTAGTATGTTTGTTGACACTTCTCAAACAAAGGATTGTTTTACTTTTACATAACATCAAGCCTAAAATTTCAGGTTTGTTTTGTTTGTTTGGGGTTTCTTTCCCCCTCATTTTATATTTTGAGCTTTTAAGGAAGCACAAAATTTTCACAATTAGGTATCCTTAGCAAAGGCAGATGGATACTAAATAAGGTTAACGACATAAAATTATCAAGATAGTGAAATAGTATAGCAATAAAGAATTTCTCTATGGATAGCTCTGACAACATGTTAAATTTGTATCCCTCGTTTTAATTACAAGATTTGGGGCAGGGTGGGGGAAATGCAGAAAATAGACAATCATATCTTTGTGCCTTCATACATTCCTGAGCTGGTAAGAGCAGTATTTTTTTTTCTTTAATAAAGCAGAAATTTGGGAGGTTTTGTTCTGTTTAAATCAGAAAACATGATCAGCTGATACTGGAAGTTATCTTGGGAGAGCTCTACTACTTCCAACAACTTTTAACGCAAAAATTTTGTAAGCTTCAGGGATGAAATTTTTTCTGAAATCCTTAACAATAGTATACAGTCTGAACTCTGGAATCAGAGCACATGCCCCAGTTTTTAACCATCTCAATATTCAATGTTGAGTTAGCCTCTCAAGTCTTGTGGGAATACTGTACAAATAGCTCAATATTCACTGGACCAGCAAGAAAAAGGCTGAGATCATAAACCCGGTGAGATTAGATTATTCATTTAGGTTGTGGAAGAAGCAATCCCTTGTCCGGACCCCCTACAGTCTTGCAGAATACAGAATTATCATGTAATTCTTCCACATCATAGGTGACTGCCTGGATTATCAGGAAAGTCATCTGAAGTGTGTCTGCCTCATTTTTCTGAATAATTTCAATGTGAGAGTATTCTGAATGTGCTGAACACATAATGTTTGATGGAGCGGGAAAATCTAATTAGTTACAAATTTTCTGTATTATTTTTCCCCATTATTTACATTTTTCCATTTATCAGTAGCGAGCAAAGTTCTATTGCCAAAAATAGTTTTCAGCGCTAAACATACAATAATGTTTACCTTGTATCTTTGCTAATAAAACAGCAGCAATTATAAAATGCAGTATCAAAACCAGAAAAAGGAAAAATAACTGGTTTCATGACAAAATGAACTTAAGCTAAACCCAAAAGAAGCCTTATTTCTAACTATTGGGGAGGTTGTACGGTTGTTTTGGTTTGGTTTTGGTTTTTTTTTTTACCATTTTAGATATTGGGACTGAATGCAAGGTTTTATGCAGGATTATTTATAAAGCTGCCAATCTCACAAAACCAGTCAGAACTCTTAAATACTCCGCAAACATATTCAAAATGCATACAAGTCAAACCAGTGGCAAAAAATAATACTGACCTCCTTAATGCAGTGCAAATAAAAAGGATTGCAGAAGGAAGGAAAACTTACACACATGAAAGGCAAAACTACCCCCAAAAACAGTAACTCTGGCCACACCATCATGTACAATTATAACTAACACCAAAATCCTTAATGCATCCTTGCACTATAGTCCAAGATGTAATTAAATATAACTATAAAATTCAAGTTAACAACTATAAGATTTGCACTCGATGTTTTTCTTATATATTGCTACTTTTACATGGTAAAAAAACTGTTAGTAAAGCAGAAACAGGTCTGGCAGGTTTTTGGTCCCTTTTCTGGAGTTAACTTGGACAATCATGCACCGACAGTATAACCTGTCACACACTTGTATGCTTGGTATAATCACTATAATATCTGTCAGGAAGCAACATCACAAACTAATAAGCCAGCAAGCAAGAAAATCACCATTCAATAGTGCCATCCCCACTGAATTTTTTGGGCAACAGTAACTTATTTCTCTGTATTTCCTTTTAGTCTTTAGTACTTTAAAATAGAAATTTAATTAATTTTTGAAAGGTTCAAGTAGTTCACTGGCAAAAAGGAATCACAGCCAAACTAAGTGGAATATTCTTCTTCACATACAGTTAATATCAAAGGAAAACAATGAACTGATGTCACTGTGAACAGGACTTTCATTCTGGGGGACCAATCTTACACTACTGGAACAATGATAGAATGACTGTCAGGTGAGAAATGTTCTGTCAACTAATTGTGTGGGTTTTATATCTACAGTCCCTGTATGACATCCATAAGAGAGAGTAATAGCTTATGAAAGAAGGAAGAAACAGAGGGTTGTTTCATTGCTGGGTGGAACTTCAAAACTGCCACTTTTTATTTCTATAGCATAAACTTATTTTTAACCTAAAAATACAGTGCAAATATCCGCAGTATCCTTGGCTCTCCATTACTTGCTAAGGTAGATACCGTCCTTCAGTGGATGTTGCCGAATTGCTAGACTTTTAGAGTATCATGTTATTTAGGTGTGCAGAGTTTAGAAAATGAACAGTAAAACATTCAGTTTTGATAAATAAGTTTGTTCTAGAGGCTCCTCAAGGCAATAGGACACAAGTTACTGAGCTTAATGCACGGGTAACAGAGCAATTTAATGGCCCTCTGGCCGTTAAATATGCAGGAAGTCAAATTGCATGATCAAATGACAGCTCAAGCCTGTAAGTACATATATGAAATCCCCTCGAATAACAGCAGCTTGTGTGTTATATATTTCCTTTTGCATTTACAAGATCCTGGGAATATTAAGATACATCATTTTTCCTGGAATAAGTATAGAGGGAACTCAAATGAGTCCTAGAAACTCTGCAGCTTTTTGCTGACCGTTTTAAGAGAAAAGTCAGAGGAGCCTGCTACCTGTTATCTGCGGTAAAGTGAAGAGATTTATGACATTACCCTTCTGAGAAATAAAATAGCACACACGAGCACATCGATGCTATGATTGCACACTGTGCTAAGATTCCTGGCCCTAAGACCAACAAAGCAATTCATTATGTATGGAACTTAAAGCCAAAGGTAGTTTGTTAGGCAAGCAGTTACTTCAAAGCTAGATTTTCCTAAATTTCTTCAGTTCTTGGCTAGATGCAAAGGCAGCCAGCTCCCATTTTGCTATCAAGAAAAATCATATATATTCACTGAGTTCAGCAGTAGAACTAGCAGGAAATTCTCCTGAGGAATATTATTCCACTTGAACAGTCCAGGGTCACTAAACTAAGACTGGATATTTGGAGGGATAAGAAAAAAGACAGACAAAAAAGAAAACAGGGGAAAAAAGGAAAGAACCTGTGAAAGCCCACACACTGTGTACTGGAAATGCAGACTCTTCAAGTGCCCTAGAGAAAGGGGAGAGTGTAAGATAGTAGTAAACAAATAAAAATAACAATTCTTTCTTACAAAAGGACCTGCACTGATAGAGGTGTTTGTCTCCAAAGAAGAAAATAGATAAATCGGAAGGTAAGGAAGAAAGAGACTGACTCTTTCCTGAGTAATATGACCCTGTGGTCAGAACATTCCTACAGCACAGAAACATAAATTCAAAAGACTCCTCCAAATGAAGCAACTGTTTGGGCATTTTTCTAATTCAAGGATATACAACAGGAGTATTTAACTTCAAATTTTAACAGTATTAACTTCTGAGAGGTCAAATACGTACGAATAAATGTAATATTCTGTCTTAAATCAGATTAAAAAAACCTTTTGGTTTTGTGCATGAGCAAAATTTGATGAGATTATGTTTTTGACAGCTTGCACTGAATGTCTGAACGGAAAGAAATCAAAACAAAAAAGACTAGTACTTTTTCAGCATTTTACGGGTCGATTTTTCAATAGTACTGCTCTAGTTGTAAACTCTGATTACATACACTAATATTTAATCCCAAATTGTGTCTACATCACAAATGAACCAAAGTTCTTTTAATGTTTCATGTGAGCTGAAGCAGTGTCAGATCAGTTTTGTCCCTTCTCATTTCTGCTTTTGACTGCAGAATTATTACAAACCGCCTTGAGGCATACCTTTCCTTTTAATAACATGCAGGAAATACAAACCTTCAAGTGTAATTATTGTTCAGTATTACGTAGCAGAAGAGATATAGCATGTAGTTATTAAATTGTCAAGCATTAAAACGTGCACAAATTATAACAAATCGCATAAAATGCAGTGCACCAGCCAAAGTTTACAACTTCAGGATAAGTTACAAGAAACAGAAACATCTAATCAGAGACCCAACCGGCAGCCATCTGTGTGCATGAACATACACACAAAACAACAATAACGAAAGAAATCAGGGAAGATACCGTGAGATCCATGACAATGTGCAACTCCAAGCACACCTCAAAGCAGCTGCAAATTGAGAAGGAAACTAGCTGTCCACCTGGTAAGAAACAACAGTTCATTTACTCAGCAAGATTCATCTATTTTAAAAAATATAACCTGCTTTAGCAGGTCATAAAAACAACCTCTTCTTCAGATGTATTTAAACATTATACTGCTTTATGTCAACATAAGGAAGGATGTTCTTACCCAGAACAGAGCTTTTGGAGCAGTATGGACATTAAATGTCATGTAGGATAAGCTTTTATACATTATACCTTGCAAGCATATGCATATTTCTACACTATAAATAAAGAACAAGTACAATTGTTATTTAAAATTGTCAGAATACCTTATTCTACTTAGTTGTTCCAAAGAATAAGGAATATTCTGAAAAATTAGAATAAACAAAGCTGAACCCCCAACATACAGAATCAACTGAGGCATCAGGCAGCAAGTTTCAAAAATATTTCAGCTTTTACTCCTAGTTGTATATTTCCAAATTTGCCATATTCTATTTCAGACACTCTT
>NW_010395846.1:74061-92381 GCF_000710305.1 Buceros rhinoceros silvestris
TTCTAGGAAATTAAGACAATCTCTTATGACTGGTACAGAAATATGAACATTCAAGCAGTTCCACACAAATCTACAAGAGCTGGCCACCTGAATTGCTTTACGAATCCATTATTACAGAATTTGGATTTTACAAAACATTTTGCATTTCTATTACTTAGGGAAGCAACACTCTGGAAACCGGACAGATATTCAAAAGCTGAGGAAGAGAGCTGTTTGAAATCTGTGTTGCACCCCAACATCCAGCTACATAATTTAAATAGCAAAGTTTCCTTGTGAGGGTGGAACGCAGCGGTACTGTGACAATTCCTTCCCAGCTCTTAACCAAATGATGGAATTAAAATGCACTTACTACTTCTGTTAATCACTGATACAGATGTAAGATGTAGCAATGGCAACTCCTCATCCACCAAACAACCGTAAGGCCAGGTGAGAGGGACAGAGGAGTGCTGTCTGGTCAGGAATACAACCCGCTTCTAACCAAAAGACATGCGACAGTGACAAGAAAAATTTTGTCCCTTCCTACAAATAACAGCTTGTATTGCCATGTATGTAACAACCTTCAGCATCAGAATAATCCACACAGCCATCAGACACAGGTGACTTTGCCACAATTTGAAAATTCTAGTTACAGGCAGCATTAAAAAAATAATTACACATTAATGTAGTTACTATTTAAAAAATATGACAAATACAGAAGAACACGTATTCCCTTGCTCAGAATGTGAATTCTTCAGTTACACTCTGACAAAAACACCGAAGAGCCAGGGAAATAATCCGTGATGGTCACTGTGCCTCTTCTGCCAATAGATTCTTTTAAAGACACACCCCCCCAAACAGACTGTCATTACTGAAAGATTTAAAAGAAAACACAGAAAACAATTTACAACTAGAAATAAGACAGATAAAAGTTTTAGACTTAAAATAAGGTCTTTAGACCCAAACATTATTAGCACAGTCTGTATTACCAAGTCTTAAATGATGCTATTAAACAATGTATTGAAATAATAATTAAAAAGATCATTATATCAAAATGAGAAAGTCTGTGTGATTACTACCTCTAATTTTTTCTTAATTTAGATATTCTTTCTCACAAAATTGAGTTAAAAGCAGTAAACAGCCATATGTCACCATCCATAACATACGAACTAGTCAGTGTGCGAACAAGCCTTAGAGTCAACCACAGTAGTTCTGAATAAATTATCACAATTCAATATAAATAAAACCAAACACAGACTGGCTCCGGGGCAGTGACAGAAAAATTTTTCTTCCAAAGGAAAGTCAAACATACAGTAACAAACTGACAGGCTAAAAATGCACGTCTACGCAGGAGACACCTACCCTGTTGGCTTGTATTATCCCCAAAGACAACAGTACCCAAACTTTGAACAGAGGTCATCTCCCAACAGGGAGCAACAGTTAAAATATGCTTTTAGAGTTAGATTTCAACTATCTTAACCAATACATTCTGCTAATTATTTTCAGCAGATATACCGAATTAATTTTTTATGTGGGCAGCCACTTATTCCTACCTTGTTTATAGTCAAGATGGGAAATAATGAATATTCGAGTGTTTTAGCTCTTTTTTCACTTCTGTATTTCGAGTTAATAGTAATGCACTATGCGGTACCTACAAATACAAGTACTCTTTATGAACTTTTGAAATATTTATGACTGCAGGCTACATCTAATAAATAAAACAAGTAATTTTCACAGTTTGCCCCAAATGTATCCACTTATTTTTATGCATGACTTACAGCGTAGATTCTTCCTATAAAGAAAAATTGCAACTTACAGAAAAATACAGATACATGCTGGCATTGTGATAGACTGAAGCAAAAAGATTTATGAACTTTGAGAAGTAAAAAAACCACAGTTTTGTCTCACCCGCAGGTGAGTACCCCTGTGCCTATTTTAATTGGGTTATGGGGAAAGATGCATTTTAACCCCACGTCCACTAGTTTATTATGCTACCTCAAACCAAAAGTAATTATAATTAGCTAAGAACGAACTGATATTACAGAGGTCATGAAACAGAGCACCCCAGCACCTGAGCAACTACCAAGGAAGAAAGAATAGAGTTCAAGTCCTGCCTGACTCCTCACTGTTTTGATGATAAACCTCATTAGTGAAGGACCATTTTCTGCGTGCATTACCGGGCTTTCCCCAGCCAGTCCCACGAACTGAATGGTATTTTACAAGTTTGTGTACAGTAAACCACATTTTGCCTTTAAGGCTTTGCACAAATTTTTTTTCCTCATTTTCTCAACAGTTAAGAAACTTCATGATAGGATGATCATCATTCTTTTTTTCTGATTTTCATGTGGTGAATAATTGTGTGTTTACAACCATATGGAAGAAAAAATTACATATGTGGTTAGACATCCGCTTTCAAATAAAGCTCTCAGCCTGCCTTGCAAAGGTCACGTCACTGATAGGAAATACCAGACAGCAGCGGAAGTCATTGCGTGCACCAGTCATCTCACCAAAATGACGACACAAATCGCAGTATGTCCATTTTATTGTATCACTATTATTAGATGTTTTTAAGCTCAGCTGGCGGCCAGCCTGATGGTTTATTCCTTACCACACTTTTACAGACTGAGAAAAAGCAATCCTATGTTATCTCTATTCACTATTTTTCTATTTCTTAACCAAGGAGATCATATGCTCCACGTTATTGTTGGGGACTGTCATATATACATGTATATAAAGAAAGTAGGTTCATGCCAAGCTGAGAACATACAACTCTCTTCAGTTCAAGGCAAATCCCACAGCAGTATGAGATACTGAGCCTGTTCCACTACTCTTGGAAAAAATACAAAGATGGAATTATACCCAGTAACTGGCTTTTACCAAGTTATGTTCAGCACAGCTACCATGCCTCTTTTACTACTGACCTCAATCATAAGTTTCTCTGTTTTGCACATGGTCCATCTCTTCCAGCATTCAAAACCAGGAACTTGACATATGCGAGCAAAGGAAGCCAAACCCAAACCAAAAGCTTTTTTAAAGCACCAGCTTCTCTTCTCTCACTCTAATACAACGCAGCTATTGCTTTTTAATCAAGAAAGGATTTCCATACGTTCCAGTGATTGCCCACGTCCTTTACTGGCAAACAAAGACTGTTTTCCCATCCCCGTGTTATGTTTCTTTATTTAATTACATACTCTCCCAAATCCCACAAACACAAATAAAGTCAGCAAAGAGCTGACTTTCTGGGTGCATTATAACAAGCAGTAAGTAAAAAAGAAGGATAAATACAATACAAGTGAGCACAGAGCAGAGTTAAAAATGAGCTAACATTTTACCTCTTCAGCTCTAATTTAATACTGCGTTTCACGTATGCAATGAAAGGACATACAAAGTTGGTTTACAAGTAATTACTGTAACATTCTGTTACTTTTAGAACTGCTGTTTTCAGATAAAAGCTTATATAAGAAACTCCAGGAAAACGGTTTGCCAGTTTAGCAAAGCCGTCTCACTGTTGGTTTGGGGGTTTTTTTTCCCCATGTTTGTGATGCAAAATTTCTCTCTCAACTGACTCTCAGCAATAGAGAACTTGTGAAAATACAGAGGTTGCAAAAGCTTGACATAGCAGCCTACTTATTCTGATTCAGGCACCATCTGGTAAGCACTTTTCTACCCTTTCTGCATTTTCATCTTTAAATATGAGTATCTACAAGAGCAATTCACAAAGAAAGGCTAAAGAGGTAAATACAACTGAAGAAAGGGAATGACAATCTACACGCAAAGCCACACCGGGTATAGTGAGTGAACAGAGAAGGAAGGCAGACACAAAAATAGCAATGTAAAACTTTTTAGATCATATTTTAGACATTGCAGAAATGTGCAATGGTCAGTTCAGTCTGAAAGCTGATCGTTGCTTTAGTGATCAATGAGAATGAGAGCACAGAAGAAATCCTTTTTTCTTTTAGTGTGAGGATTATCTGCAGAGTTCACTACATATACACATATCCCTATATAAATATAGATCTACATACACACATATTTCTAGTTATACATACATATATAAATATATTTCTATAAGCTGTAAATGGATAACTGCAAGCGCAGTTTTAATCAAGGAACGTGAAGACTCAGTGCATCCAGCAACTTCTAATTGATTTTGTTTCCAGGCTTGCCTGTAGGTCATCTAAACTGAAAACTGACAAAGGAAGGGTACCAGAAAACTAGGTCACTTGATCTAATATGCAACTTCCTACAAATCACCAAATTAACATGAAGATTAAAACTTTCTGGGAATAACATGAACAGCTTCCTCTCATTCTCCACCTCTGGTGCCTGCCTTCCTCTATTTTTTTTCTTCTCACTGAAGTTTCTCATCCTGTTTCCCTCTCAGTTTCCACTGCTCTCAAAATTTTTATTACCCTTCCCTGACTCAAAGAAATGGTGGATTAATCTCCCTCCAAAAAATTTCCCAGTAAGAAATTTTATGTTTTGCTTAGAAGCTTGAATGAGCAAAACTGACCAACAGTAACAAATTTCTACCTAACTTGCATGGGTTTCAAAACACACATTGTAAGAGTAGTCAATGTTTTTTTCTCTCATGTACAAACTCTTAAACAAAAACTAACAACCTGGGTAGTTTCCATATCAAACCAAAGACGTGAGGGGTTTTTTTCTTTATTCAGTCCTAACCAGTTTAGCAAGTTGACAGTATTTGGCTTGTGACTACTTCACCTTGCTGATAGCTTACAATCTTATTTGGGGCTAACATCACTCCGAGAACAGGATAAATGCAAGGACCCTGGACATTGACCATTCCCTCTGAAAATGTGGAAAATTGACTCTTGCAGGTGTGAGATGCCAGCTCAAAAGAACAGCAATAGGAAAAAGGACACATATTTTCCCCACAGCTGCAACTTTCTGCAGCACCCACTAAGAACTAGACAGTGTTTACCTTTTCTAACAGATTATTTTCCTTCAGAGGTCCAAAAATCCTATTGTGAATTATTTCCATCCTAAACCTTCCCATCTCAAGTATTTAAAGATGTTCATTCTGATGAAGAAGAAAGTGTCCTTTGTAAGAAACAAAGCATTATCGGAGGAGGGACATGACACTTCATAGAAGGCTTCATGAATTTGTGCATGAATGTTATCACTGTTCCATAGGAAGGAGAAGGAGAAAACTGCAGGGTCATTTTTTTTTCCATCAGGTAGTTATAGTGTAGCAAAGCAAAGTGAAAAATATTTAAGACATTAAGACATAAAAAAAGACATAAGACATAAACTTAAATGGAATAAAATAGATGAGGATAAAGTTTTTGAGGACCACATTACAATAGAGTACCTGCAATAACAGCTTAAACCATGATAGGATCCAATGGGGATGAAGTTCACGACTGGTTATCTCTGCTCACACCGAACAACAGACTGTTCCCTTTGACCTTTTGTGAAGGGTGTACTTTGTTTCCTAGAATTTTTTATCACCACACTTCTAAACGCAATTAAACAGTTCCCACAGCTAAAAATGTTGACCAAGGCAATGTGATAGAGTCTGAAATAATTTCCTTCTGAAAAAAAATCCATATGAAGAAGTTAACAGTGTAATTCAGTCTTTGGGCCAAAGGTGTCATGAAACATGACGGCATGATATGCCCTGAGGTAGTCTGTGCGGTCATCCTGAACAACTACGTGATAAGGAACTGCACTGTAGCATCACACTTCACCTGACCCAATACAATTTAGAATTTGTTTTCACCTGTCAGGTATTAGGAAACTATTATTAGAAACAGTTTGATCCAAAGATTAAAATCAAATAAAGCTTGTGGATGTGTTGCTACTTGCAAAACTTGGACAAATGCGGGTTTTAAAACAACTCATGAGCAATTGCACAAGCCCTTCCAAACTATCATGCAACAATGCTCTGAAAGAAACCAAGACCAGGGAGAAAGAATATTATTTGTTTCTCATTAACCTGGCAGAGAACTAGGATTAAATAGCAAAGTGACTTAAAACTTTTATAATTCCAGACTTTCCAGTAAGGATTATCGTATCATAAAAACAATTTTGGAAATGCCACAGTAAGTCCGGTCAGAGTCTGTGCCGATGTGAACAGGCACAGACATTCACAAGGGCTCTTGTTTTGGTCAGCTATAATTAGGTTAAGTTAGGCTAGAACAAATGAAAGTTGTGTTTAATCATGACTTCAGCATAAAGTCCCCCTGAAGCAAAAGGGGTATTGACTCAGTAACTAATGGCTACGTTCTGCTAGTCACTAACAAGAGTCCGATCAATATTTTGTTACATGATGCAATTAGGTTCAGAAGACACTTCATTCAACGTGTATTTTGTGTGCTAATATTTCATAATTAAAATGTAAGTAACTGACATTTACTCCGCTCACAAATGTTGTACAATTCTTCTGGACACTCAAATTTTGCTAAAGCAATCGCTCTCATAACAGACTATACGACGCAGCAAAGCATAGAATTAGGACTACCACATAGCTAAATCATTTAGAAACCAGGCTATACAAAATATACATTAAAGGATTTTACTAACAGCACTTTTGAGATATAGTATCCACAAAAATTATATGAACCACTGTGTATGCTACTTAGAAAATTCACAGTACCTCATTAGTTACATACTACAATGTAACTAATTGTCATAAGACTGACTAATAAGGAAGACTGACTGTTATTCATACACAGGCAGGAGGAATTTCTTCTGTAAACTAAATTTCAAAATAAACACGAACAAGAACTGCCTTAGAATCAACTGAACCAAAGCCAATATACAAAACAAATAAGGCTGCTACTAGGAATGGAGGAAATGTATGGAAAGCCCTCTAGGACAAATGCAAAGACTCTTAAATGAAATCTGAACAGAAATCTATCTTAGGGAAGGTATCCAAGAAAGAACCAGAAGAAATGTGATCCAGGAGAGATGTGAAGAAGGAATTTTTTAAATTAAATCTTAAGTGAACTAATTCTTTTCAACAACAATGTAATTGGGTTTGGTTTGGGTTGTTTTCTGGCCACATCAGAATGATGCTTCGCAGAATGAGGCTTTCAATGGTAAATTCACACTACAATGTGTTGATTTTTCGTAAGGAATATACTTACTTTATATATTTTGAATTGGGCTTAAGCTACACAAATACAAATATAGTATATGTTTGTATATCTACGATTATTGTTTGCATATTGTCAAATAATCCCAAATTTCAAAATAGACCTGGGCAAACTTGAAAAAATATTTGACATGTCAAAACAAGACAAAATCCAGAATTTATACATATACAATAATAAAATTTAAAACTAGGAGTTATAATTTGGGAAAAAAAAAATCACTGCTTCAAAAAAAATTACTGCTTCTGATAATTTCACTGCATCTCAAATTAAGCCAACAGTGAACTGTATATATGTTTAACATAAAAGTTTTTTTGCTAACAGCCTAGTTTCATATTTATGTTACTTGCTTAGAGCTGTGGCAGTTTTCAGTAACAGCGTACTCGAAAACACGCAGTGTTAAACTAATGCCATTAGAATCGCATTGTGCCTTTTCATCTCCATCCATTGATGACAAAAATCGATGGAATCAAGATGAGTGGCTATAACGTGGGCATGATGCCTAATCTATATACATACCATTATAACTGGATTGAGTGGTCAGACATTTAGATGGGGAAATAGTTCATTCAGCAGAGAATACTTATTTCATGAACATACTGCTTAAAAAAACTAAAAAAATCAAGATAGGATATCACAAAAGCAATGAAAAGGAGCACATACATAGACTTTCAACGCGGTGACATAATATTTATGACAAATAATGTTTCTTCACATTTATAAAGTGTAATGCACACATGATGTACTCAGTATTGAACCCTAAAATGCAATTTCTGGTGTGGTCTATTACGCCCATTATAATCACTGTCACACAAGGTTCAGCTGGCCTTATTGTTAGAACAGATGGATTAATAATCAACTCTTTAGTTTCTACGAGGAACCACCTGCCCTCCAAATTTTACAGAAACCGCTTTCTTATTTGAAAAATATTCTGAACCATGTCATGTGTCCCATGGTAGCCCCAGACTAGTTTTCTATTATTCTTTCTGCTATTATTAAAAAGGGATTAATCTTCTGCCTTTGGGAATGGTAGATCAGAATGGCTCTTGCAAACCCTAGCGGCGTAAGCTAGCCTGGATTTAAAGGTTTGCAGACAGAGGTTACTGGCAAAGGCAGAGAGACTCACTAAAAAGAGATTGTTTGACTACTTTAGTTGCTGCCATTCAAAGCTCAATGTACTAATGTAAATTGTTATTGATTTCACTTAATACACCAGCCTGAATCATGATGGCTTTGATCCACGATCACTGCCAAACTGAACAGCAGCAGCTCAGGTGGACGCCACTCCCTCTGCTAATAAACACACAGTTGTCTTGCACAGTAAAGGGCAAATGCAGCCAGTTATGAAGAACATTTCTAAAGACCTATATACACATACAGCAGGGTAGGGGGGAGGGGAGCGAGGAGAAAGTCAGCTCTTTATTCCCAGTTTCGGGCAAGACAGATCTAGTGCAAGAAGCCTGGGATCCAAGACTACTGTGCAGGACAGTAACCTACCATTCTTTTGACTAAGAATTACTTTCTATCCAAAATAATAATAATAAGCACATAGCCACTGAGACAAAAAATAAATTACTTCTGAAGATCTTAGCTCCCACATAAATGAAGACTGTATAATAAAATACCTCTGAAAACAGCTTGATTCATTCCCCCACTGAGTACCTGGATAATTCAAAACAGAGGAAGATGCTACAGCTCTCCCATCCTTTCATGTAAAATCTGTATCAATCTGCTTATAACGAAGACCACTGGAGTCTTGAAATTATTGTGAAAGCAGATTGCTTTGCCTTTTTTTTTTTTTTTAATAGGACACGACACACAAAAGGAAGAAACAAATGCATCCTGAAAACGTATTTTGCTTGATGACAGCAACACTTGGAAGGACCGGTTGAAACAGACATCCTCTTCTAGGACCCGCCCTGTTCCTGCCAAGATCCCAATACCTTTTCATTCAGGAGAGAAGATAAAGTAATTAATCATTGTTACTTTCCCTAAACTGTAGCATCAATGGCTAAGCTAAGATCTAATTCAGCTATTTTTATTTCTCAATATCAATCACTTCTGGTTAACCTTTAGGTGAGCTGTCGTATCATAAACAAGGTCCAACAAAAACTGCCTTGAAATATGGGCAATGGGGCAATTTCTAAGCCAGGGACTGATGAAAATAAGTTATACAAGAGCTAATATCCTTTAGCCTGTTGGTTGCTTATACCTAGAAGGAGGAGATGAAGGACTGTGGCAGTAGGGTGACACTGTGGAAACAGACTGCTGAAGATCAAGCACCCAAAAAGGTGTCAAGGCACAATAATTCAAAACTCTGCTTCCGCTCCCATAGGAACAAGAATTTATCCCTCAAATGACCGCAGAGAAATTCACTGAGATATTTTAAATGAAGATTGACCTTCTGGGCAACAAGATCAAGAAAACTAGTTGTAAAAAGAAGCAAGTCTCTCCTAGCATATTACCATGAAATATTCTGTACTAACATGCTGTGAATAGAAACACATTTGTGAATTAGATTCAGACGCTGAATGAACTAATGCATGAAGGAAGCTGAATGAGAAAAAAAATAAAGGAGTTAATATAACACATCTTATGCAGCTCTCCCACTCTGTCACACTGGAAAGTGTCCTCCGAGTTCAGACATACACAAGCCTCTAATTAGCCTACATTAGTCCATGACCTATGGCTATTTTTAAGGTGTTAATAATATCTATCCCTGAGGAAAGCACTTAAAGAAACCTTCATTAGAGATGATTTTTCAATATGCATCCTTTATAAAATAACAAAACTGTGCTGTCCAAGAAGAATGGTATAAATATGGACAACCTATGTTTTGCATCACCAAAAAAGAGAAAACAGCTAAGACTTCCTCACAATATTTCACAGAATGGCTTCTGCAAAGAAGGCAGTTTGTATATCATGACAACACGGAGTTTCCAAGGGAGATTTAAAGAACAGGTGAATTGATCAAAGTTCAGAGTATCTACTCCCTTTATCTTCAGAGCAAGTCATCTCATCACAGAAGTCAATCAGGCTGGTCAAGCACTATTTGCACTTGGTAAATTCATGCTGACTGCTTCCAGCAGGTGTTATTTGCGAGTTATGACATAAAAGCAGGACGGGGAAGCTATAGATTTTGCCTGCGGTACTCCGTTAAGTCCACGGGATACCACTTCATAGCTTTGTTCAGGGTTGCTGTATTACAGCACAGACCATTAAATTAGACTTGTCTTCAAGAACGCCTCAAAAATATTTCAAAGCATTATGACAAACCTTACCTTTTATTACCCAACGGAAAAACAGATCATTAGTTTGAGACATGTTAAACAGAGAAAACAAGGACTCACAAAGGTAGCAGAAGTTGCCTCAAAAATAATTTGAAAGGTGCATTTGACTTGAAGTTACTGCAAACAAATCAGGCAAAACAGCAAACCTCTGCAGTTCAGCACTGCCATTACCCACTTTCTCCAATGACTTTCATACAGATTCATCAGTATCACATACAAAAAGAATACTTAGTTTATCATTTATCAACTGTCAGTATCTCAGCTTTAAATTTTAATAAGTGAAAGATATTTGCTTTTAGGAGGAAGAAATTCACGTCTGTGGTAGTTGTGGAGTTTTTTTAAAAGAACTTTTTTTCTGAAAATGAGAGCAAATCATTTAAATGAGACAAATACATTTAATGAACTGGACCTATTTTCTCATACAACATCTGCTTAGCAACACTTATTTCAGTATCTTTAGTGATTGTAACACAGAGCTAATTAAAGAAAAACCCACAAAGAAGAGAAAACAGCAGGTTCACAACTTCCTGTAAAAAAATAAAATAAATTAACAAAACTATGCTGGCTAATACAGATTCCTTAATGGTTCAGTTGTCTCATATTTACTCTCAGCTCTCAAGGATATCCCAGATTGCTCTGATTTAGTTACTCCCACAATAATCCTTTGCATTTCCTTTTACTGAGATACAGAAAACGCCCAGCAGGATGCTTTAAATTTTCTAGAAAAATAACACTATGAAACTTAAATATAATGCTTTAAGATCATTGACCTCAATGTGGAAACTTGTAATTCCATATTTAATATTCTAACATTGCCTTCTTGTGAGAAAAAGAAAAAAAATCTATTTAAAAGAAGTACTGTCACCTTTCTGAATGAAGTCTATTTGCTCTTACTTTCATACATATCATTTCTCAATAAGTGAACTGTCATTTAGTATTTCTATTAATGCACTGCATTTGTCAGTCAATTAGTCTGAAAGCTGTTTTATATTAGAATGGTTTACCTTCATTTTTATTGCCATATTCTCATCGCGAAATGCCTATATTAGTGTAAGTATGAAGTGCTGTAGTAAGTATGCAAAGCTGAAGAAGTATCGTGTCTTTTAATGTCCTGTTTTAAGGGACAAAACCATTTGTCAAAGGGAAGATCAACTTCTATCAAAATGTTTACATTTTTATAATGAATTATTGAAAAAAGTTGTGCCTAATTTGATTGACAGAAATCACATTTTAGCACATCACTTTCAAGTAAATTCTAGCTTAGCAGTCCTAGGAAACCTCTCACAAACATTTTGCTTCATCCTGATTCACCAACAACGGGGAAGAAACAGGGTTTGTTACAGCCTGATGAAACAGGTTTAGAACTTGTCTTTCACATGAAGGCTAAGACTATGTCTACATCTGCCAGCTGCTTCAGGTCAACAGCACTGCTGGAGTTCTTTCCACCAATTACTTTATGAACACTGGAGCCCCCCTCTTCCTTTCTAGACAGCCCCCCTCTTCCTTTCTAGACAGCCCCCCTCTTCCAGAGAAATTCCTTTCCAAGTAGTCACTGCTTCAGAAGAGGCACTCCGGACACAGGAAAGTCAATCCTCTTGGCAAAAGTACGAGTGCAATTTAGACAAGCAGCAGAAGGGCAGGCGTTTGTAATACTGGCAAATGACTTTTGTCAAACAGATTTTCCTCTGCTCTGTCACAGCATTCCCTGCATGAAAAAGCAAGTTGGACAAGGGGAGGAGGACATGCTCTGGAACCAGCACAGGAGTGTTCAGGTGCTTGCTCGATTCAATGTGGCACTTGTTGGTTTAGTTATCTGCTAGCAAAAGTCTTCATCATTTTTTTTTTCTCCAAGACCTTCCAAAACAGCATTGCCTCACTGCAGATTTCAGAACACAATCTGAATTCTACATATAAAAACGCAGCATACAATATTAATCAAAGTGCATTTAACTACAGTGAAGTGAAAATTTGTTCTGTGCTTTTAAGATGACAACCAAATCCAAGACAAGCAGAAAGTCTTTGGATTGCTTTTGGCAACTTTAATACTTGAGAGCATCTTGATTATTTTTGAATAGGTAATCTGTTAAAGATGGAGCATGCTTCATAAAAGGCAGAAGAAAAAAAGAACAGCCCAAAAGAAAGGCGCATATTTCTTTCAACCAGAAAGCTTTTATCACACACCTGTGCTATTATAAACGGTATCAACAAAACAAATTTTACTAACAATATTAATTTCTTATAAATATGTATTACTCATCTCTGAATTTTTATTTTATATTTGAATGTATTTTAGCCGTACACACACACACCTAGCAGCAAAGAATATAATCACTGTCACCTTAATGGCAAAAAAGTAATTCAAACATCTGCTGACCTTTGGGGAGAGGCTGGCTGCAGTTCTCTCACGTCAGGATTTCAGACAGGGCTACGATAATTCTGAAAAGCACCTTAAGTATTATAAAAAATTACTTGTTTAGCATGTTAACCCATCAGTAAGGATAAAGGTAAGATATAAAAAGATAGCTATTAATAACAACATCATCTCTCTGAAGATATCCAACACCATCCTAATTAACTTTGGTGATTTATTGGCCTATTTTTATAGATGTAGTAATTGAGTGAACAAGCAAAGGCTGAACTCAAGATAAGTGGCTCAAGGACATCTAGGACCCAGTACTAAGCCAGAGTCAAATATTCATCTCCTTACTCTCTGCTTCATTCTTTAAGCAGATTATCTTCTGAATATGCAGCATTAAGACAAGCCTTCCACTTGTCTTCCACTTCAAACACTTAGAAGTGTTTTGGTACATGAGAAAAGTGAGGTGAAGTACAGCTGAGCTCTTACCACATTCCAAAATTAAGGAATTGCCCCAAGACAGTATTGTCCCCTTCATACAAGCACTTGCAACAGAGATGCTAATCAAATCACAGAGGGAGAAGCAATACTGTGGTACAAAGAACATGTGCTGCAAGATGAACAGAAAAAAGTGTACTATATAGTGTGTTACATTATAATTCTTATCATATAACTATATACATAATCTATGTTGGGATATGTATGAACTATATATACACTTACATATGCTTGGTGTTGAAGATCTATATCAGTGAGAAGGTCCCTTCAAACTTCCATGAGTCTGTTCTAAATTATTCCGCAAAACACGGAATTAATTCAAGCTAGAAGGGTCATCCCACACATATCAAAAAGATTACTTCTTACTCTGCTGCATCACAGGATAATTCAGGGTTGTAGGGTAATGATTAAGGGACAAAAGGTTTCAATTAATTAATCGTTGTTTTTCTAAAAGTTCACAAGGGAAAGGGTAGGAGAGATTAATTGATTTATTATATAACAATGCTGCTACTGCTAATTAAATCTTTCATTAACTTCTTATGAGAATTGGAGATATCCATCTCTTTCCTTTTATCTCTTGTATTCATTGATAAAAGCGGTAGTATAAATTTGTGTTTAGGTTCCTCTGTTCCTAATAGCTACATGAGCCTAGTAAACCCATTCTGTTCTCCCCTTTCATCTTACTAAAAATACAAAGACGACGGACAAAATGGAGCAATTTATTAAAAAATTATTCCTTTTTACTTTGAAAAGACAATACACTTCCAGTTCTGTCCTGGTAATACCTGTCATCTATTTCAACTCACTAACTGAACAACATTGAACATGAAAATCCATCCAAACCAGATCGCTGGTGTGGCACACACTGTTAACCAAAAGGATATCCCTGAAGTGGAGAGAAAAAGAGCAAAGAGAGCCCCAGGAGTCTGTTTTCCATGTTCTAGCTTTGGATATTATTTACCTGTGTTGACTCGCTTTTCCCATTGAGATGACCTTCCCTTTTGCTCTCTGAATTCTCAGGCCTGTGTCAGCGTCCTTGCAAGCATTCTCACGATATTGGATAGTGATTGCTCTTCAGTATCAGACTAATTAACCTTCACTACTAAAGTTACCTGCTTTATGAAGCCAGGCAAACAGAAGAAAAGCTGTAACCAAAACTTTGAAAAATAATGAAAAAAGGAATATGTGAAATAGCAGATAATCTGACGTACCTGTGGTTTTCTAGCCCTTCTACATATGTAGGCTAACCTTAGTTTCCTAATCTCCCAGGACTGTTAAACCATCTTTTTCTCCTCCCTGCCTTTAACAGTCTTCTCTCTCCTACAGGGAAAACGGCTATTCGAAGTTGCCTATCATTTGGATCTCTCAGAAAATTAATCAGTCGTCTAAAAGAAATTAGATTACTACTGGTGAACATAACACATAAATGATGCAGTATTTTTACTGACATGTATATAGAACAATTTCATTTAGATTTGGCTCCAGAGAGCACTTTTTGATAGGTTAATTTTTGTTTTAACAGTTAGCTTTTCTAAATGCAGAAATCCTTTTACTTGCATATATTGAAGGTGACTGGCACTCTACACACAGAGAGGAAGAGGGAAATGAGAGAACAGGCCTTTTAGCAGCTGTGAAGTCCACCTACATCCCTTCGCCAATCTGCCATCTCAACAACGAGCTGCCAACACTTTGGACTGGATGCAGAGACACAAGAAGCTGCCCAGAGACCCGTGGGCTCCCACGCCCTGAGGATTCCCTTCCTCATAGCTGTTAGAAAGGACAGAAAAATATCCTTCAGCAAGACGAAAACACACCCAAAAACAGCAAGCCCAGACATTCTGCAACCTCTAAACACCTTTCTTTGATCCATAAAACCTGCCTAAGTAGTCTCATTAACATTAAGGTAGACCCTGTCCTTCTGCCATTACTCACAAATCATTACGCTGGCTCTTTTTTAAGCAATAAATCAGTACAATTTGCTAATATCATCAATTCTCTGTCCAGTACCTTCAGTCTCTTTTTAAACACTGCTGTGCCAGAGAGTTACTTAGAAACAGCATTACACGGTCATGCTGAGTAATTAAAGCAGTAAGATTCACAACTTATATTTATCCTTATGTTCCCTGACCCTATTCTCCTATTGTATCCCACAGGGTTTGAAATAACCAGTCCCCATTCAGAAATAAACATTAAATAAATGGATGATCTAAAGTAGTGGTAGAAATTCTCATTTAAGTAGAAATTCAACAGTAGTTGTAAATGCAACTATTAAGTGATTTCATTCCTAATAAACTTGTCTATTTTACTGTGTAAATAAATAGGACTGGTAGGACTTCGAGGTTTCATGTTTCATAACCAATGTCGTTTCAACTTGTTAAAAACAGAGAGTAAAGCAAACGTAGTATACTAAAAACCACTGCAATGTATTAGCCACCTACCTTGTTGCCTTGGACACCATGAATTTTGAAACTGTAAACCCTGGGAGGGGCCAGGGGCTAAAATCCCCTCCTATTCTTAACATCAGCTACCAATTTAAAAACACACACTCATTTTCTTACAGTCTCACCCCAAAACCTCTTATATGTGTTGTTCCTATGTCTTCCCCATCTTCTGTTTCCTGAAACACTGGTGTGAATATACACACACATCTGTCTGTGTGCGCATTCTGAAATGCACTTAGACCCACGGCTCTTCGCACAGCATCTATCAGACCCCACTGTGGCTAAGGGTATAAATATCTGTGGGCACGTATTATAAATAAATAGATATACATCTCACAGAATAGCCCCACTGAGCATTTAGTTTTCATTCTCCAAGTTCTTTCATTAAAATAATGAAAAACTGATTTGAGCTCTCCCACTTAAAGTGGTTATATTGCCTATCACAGTTTAACAAATACAAAATACGACTCGAGTAGCGAGATGTGCACTGTATCTCAATGACACAGATGTCTGTCAATTTTAAAGAAAATCTAGTTTCTAATGTTCCCCAACTTTTGACACATAATGAATAATTTGATATAGTTACTTCATTCACACTTGATTTTTTTATTTATATAGAGTAATAACTTTGTTTCAAAACCAAATTACTCATTCTCTTGTCTATCCTGTCTTGCATTCTTCCACAGCTTAAGCATCCAGTGGCAATGTGTCACAAAATTACGGTATATAAGAATATGCAATTTATTGCTTTACTGTTTTCTAGGATGAGAACAGCATTCCTAATCTTTACGTGGTAAAGCTGCTGTAGAAGATACATTTCATATTTTAAACCACATCATTTTACAGCAGTCTTATCTGTTATACTTAGGATATTCTCTTTGTTGAGTTACATCTGTTGTTTAACTGTATAGGTCTTTACACAGAATCATTTAGGCTGGAAAGGACCCTTAAGATCATCAAGTCCAACCAACTTAAATGTAAACTCTTTTAATGGACAAACCAATGAAAATGCACCTCGGGATGCATTTATTCATGGATAGATAAGAAATTCCTGACAGGTCTTGGGATTCCTTTGAGTTTTTCCCTTTTCTTAGCTTGGGGATTAAACACCAAATCTTTCCACTGGCCTTATTCTGATGTCCAGCTAATCATTTTCTCAGAAATAACTTTAAAAACCAAACCATTAATATTTATTGCATTACACTACTATAATCCTCTTCTACTAGAATCAGTAATTACATTAAAAGGTGGGGGAAAAGAATATTTTACTTGTTTTTGGAAAGGAAACATTTAGAGAAATGCTAGTGTTAAGAATCCTACAGCTAAAAGATGTCCTTGGTCTGGAATAGAGTTTGGTTACGTCAGGGTAAAACTAAGCAAATTGCTCCAAGTCACTGATGAATGAAAGTCAGCTTATGACCCGTATTTCCCATTTTATGGATGTTAACTTATGACCTGAAACATATTACTCCGTTGGAGACAACGGCAGCAGGGATACCTGTGACAGGAGACTGGCACGATATGCCTGGTTTTACCAGGTCACGTGCTGAGTACATCTGCTATCCCACTTACAAAATGTTATTTTGTAATATTGCAGAAGTATGGATTACAGAAACGGGAAGAAGAAAAGGATGGAAGAACAGGACATCATTTAACACTAACCACAGCCACTCAGTCTTACCCTGTTCTGCACTATGGCCTTTGTCTCACTTGCAGGTCTACAAGCCTAAGTATTTTTCTCACAAGTTATTTTAGTAGATATTGAACAAGTTAGATCCTTTCTTCCCCTCAGAAGCATTACAAAGGGTGCATTAAATGATTAAAAACCTGTAGGCGATGAGTATCTTCAAAAAATTAGTAAAATATTCATTGCATTAGTCATTGATGGAATCTTAGCAAGCAAAAAGGACTTCTCTTAATGGATTTAGAGAGAGTACATTTTGTCAAACTGTTAATTAGATCTTAGGAGACTGATAACTCATTAAAGCTTTGTGCGTTCTAAATACTACATTTTTATAAAAGGCCATTTACATATATTGCTTCCACAATTAAATTCTAATGGAATTATAATTTTAAATGGAAAATATTATTCAGAATTTATGCCTGACAAATATTAGTGCTAGGATTTTAGAGGAACTCTGTCTTGTTTTCTTTCTCTCGACTTTCAGAGTCTTTATCCTTTCAGATTGTCTTTGAGCAGTTAATTAGTTTTGTCAGTCAACTGCCTTAAATTGGCTTAGCAACTTTTTTTCATTTTCATTTTAAATCTCAGATCCTGCCTGAAATGGTGGGAAAAGGACATACTAAAAGCTTAGTTTGCTGTAGGCATATAAATACAATAAAATTAGAGCACAGAAAAGATTTCCAAGGTTTCTCTTAATGCGCATATCTGTGCAATATTAAAGGATCAAAGCTCTGTCTATCATCCCATTCCATATCTTTTTTACCCATTTAAGATTAAGTACTCCATCATTCTCTGAATACACTAGAGAGTCATATTCAAGTTTCTTATTACTTGTATCATTAAAAGGTTTCTGAAAAACTTATTGAGATATGTGATAAAACAATCTCTTCGGAAAGTTAGGGTAAGCTGGTTAAAAATATTTATTTATTGTTACTTATAATAATTTACATTATT
>NW_010395847.1:0-236 GCF_000710305.1 Buceros rhinoceros silvestris
GTCCCACTGCCTCTATCTTAACCCATTACAACTCAGCAGAGGTAAACAGTATTTTCAAGGTCTCCAGAAGAACACGATGGTTGTTCAGTTAGGAGTATTTCAGAGGAATCAAGATCTGTTAACTGACTGTGAAACGAAATTAGGAATTTAGGATGATTTTTTCACTTGACACCTGTTCAGATCCCACAAAGTAGGAGCTCTGGATCTTTTCCCAGATAATGTATTGTGACCAACGT
>NW_010395847.1:528-1178 GCF_000710305.1 Buceros rhinoceros silvestris
AAGGGGGTGAAAGAAAAGTAATTTAATTCAGAAAACAATAAGAACCATAAATCAATCACTTAAATTTGGGTAGGACAGAAATAGAAAAGAGAGAGTGGTGATATTAAATACATAAAAAGGTATATAAATATATATATATATATTTCTCCCTCCATGTCCCCAAATACTATCCCATACACACATGGTTCCAGAGGTAAGGGAAAGGAAAATAAACCCAGAATGGGGGAACACAGTTCGTATATAAATATATATATATATATTTCTCCCTCCATGTCCCCAAATACTATCCCATACACACATGGTTCCAGAGGTAAGGGAAAGGAAAATAAACCCAGAATGGGGGAACACAGTTCTTTTAACCTCATTAGTTTCAGTTCCAAGTTGAACTCTTCAGGACAAAATCCCTGGCAATGTGTTGTCTTTTCTGGGTGGCTGGAAAGCTTAGGAGTTACCAGGTTTCCAGGGGATTTTTTGGCTCTCTGCTCTCCCCAGCTGCAAAACTTGAAAGCTACCGGACCTCAGGGGGATGTTTTGGGTTCTTTACTGCATTGCAGCAGGGCCTTCATTCCTGGCGCTTGAACCTTCTTGCTCACCCTTGGCAGTGGCTCTCTATGTGCAGAGTTGGGGGGTTCCGCCCCCGATGTTATTGA
>NW_010395847.1:1352-6764 GCF_000710305.1 Buceros rhinoceros silvestris
CAATTTTGAAAATGAATGATTAGATATATTTAAAGAGGATAAGAGTTCATATGCTTTCCCCTTAAAATCATGCTGTTAGTTCAAAGAACAGGGAACTGTAGCTGCTGGCTCTTCTCTGTTACTCAAAATTCCATCCAATCCTGCTGCTAAATTGAGTTTAAAGCTCTTCTTGTAAGTTTGGCCATCTTGTACCTAATCCCTGTATCAAAATTTCTTAAGTCCCTTCTTCCAAAGAAAGCACTTTTCATTTTCCTCCACAAGCAAATTAAACAAAGGAATGGTAATATTTATTTATTTCATAAGATACCTCACAGTTTAGAGAACTCATTAAAACCAGAAGAGATCTGCTAAATCTTTTCTCACACAATCAAAGGATCATTTTGCTTGGAAAACACCTTTAATGTCATCAAGTACATCAACTAACCGAGCATTGCCAGCTCACCACTAAACCATGTCCCTCAGCACATCTGTTTGTCTTTTAAATACCCCCATGGATGGGGAGTCCACCACCTCCCTGGGCAGATTGTTGCAGTGCTTCATAACTCTCTTTGTAAAGAAATTTTTCCTAATAACCAAGCCGAATCCCCTTGGGCAACTTGAGGCCATTTCCTCTAGTCCTCCCACTTGCTGTATGGGAGAAAATTTCAACTCCTGTTTATGACCTCCTTTCAGGTAGTTGTAGAGAGCGATAAGGTCTCCCCTCAACATTCTCTCAGTTCCCTCAGCTGCTTCTCAGAAGACTTGTTCTCTAGACCCTTCACCCTTTGTTATCCTTCTTTGGACACACTCCAGAACCTCAATGTCCCCAAACTGGACACAAGATTCGAGGTGTGGCCCCTCCAGTGAGGAGTACAAAGGGTCAATCTCTTCCCTACTCCTTCTGGCCACATGATTTCTGATACAAGCCAAGATGTTGTTGGCCTTCTTGGCCACCAGGACAGCCAGCTGGCTCATATTCAGCCAAAGCTCATCTTAAAGCTTCCCCTGCTTAGCACTGTGCTTTAATTACTAGTCCACAGACCACTCTAGGTAAAACAAGGGATGACAAAAAGTCTCAGTCTCTCCCATTGCAAGTACAATTCATAGGTGTGAATTGTACTTCAGACCTATGGTAAAGATTGATAAAAAATCCTTGGAAAGAAAGTGAGAGTGAGGGCCTTCAATATTATATTCAGGATTTTCACTTGGACAAAGAAGCCTGTCTTCCCGGACTACTCTTAAACACACATTAGTTTATTCTACCTTTTGTTTGTTTGTTTGCTTGTTTGTTTGTTTATTCTTGACAGATACTGAATTAAATACACAATCTCAGTCCAAAGATATCCTTCCCCCGTAGTGAGTGCCTTTAACACCAGACAAGTAGGTTCAGACAAGTGGAACATTAAGGAAAAACATTTTTCTTTAATATGCTATCTTATCTGATGCTTGACATAGAAGGCATATACACATACAGGTTTGTATTCCCTCAGATAGAGCTGCAACTCATTTCTATGCTAGTTTAAACAAGAGTGATTTTATTTGATACAGACTGAAGTATTGATACGGTCAATCAACAGATTCAACTGAAAGCTATGACTAACAGCTGGAAGTGCAAACGAACAACATTCTGAGCTGAATTCTAGCCAACATTTTCTAGAGGAGAGTTCTAAAGTACACTCTTTGTAGTCAATAGTAAAATAGTACACTCGGTACCATGGTGGTTTGCACATGGGGCATTCTTAACTCCTGAAGTTTTCCCATGTTGGAGAGTGTGTTCTGTGTGCACTCTGGGAGTTAGACCTCATGTGTGGCATCAGTGTTGGACTAAAGTGACTACAAGTAGACTCTATTTCCTCTTGTGTAAATGACAGGTTCTACGTAATGTTTAATTCATTTTTAAGAAGAATTACCAAAATAATATATATGTATTTTTGAAACATACCAGATTAGATTGCCTAGTGATCAGAATTTAATTTTGTTTCTGTAAAAGAATTAACCTTATGCTGAAAACTTTCACTATTGTAACATTAGAAAATAGAATTTAGAGAGAATTGTTTTAGTTATTTATTTAGTTATTTATTTAGTTATTAGGTGTATACAAAACAAAGCTGCTCATTTGTGCTTGCATAGTCCTTACCAAGGCTGGCTTAAAATCCAGTCAAGCTGAATCAACAGAAAGGCTAGCTAATGTTAAAGGTTAGATCATCGATTGACTTAGAATAGACAATCTCAAAGGTTATCTGTTTGAAGTAAACATAGATATAGATACAGACTAAGCAATATGATAGATAACCAGTGCAAACTTCGAAGGAGGAGATGAAATGATGAAGATGAGAACTTGCTGAGACAACGAAATTGAAAGGACTTTTGTGACTAATGAAGAATGAAGAACTGAGAATCTGTGAAAAAACACCAAGGACTTTACCTAGTGACATGATGTTAGAAGAAAACTATTCTGAAGATGCGCGTCATATATTTTGCCAGTCACTGAGGTGATGGCCCAACTCGGAGCTGCTGAATAAAGCAAACCGAGAGTTACCCACAGACTGATTAAATTCTTTAACAGTCTCACAATAGTTTGATACTGCCATTTTTCTTTAACGTGCTTCATGTGAATGTATACATATCTGCAGACCTACTAACTATGTTCTGCAATTTTTCTGCCTTTGGAAAAACTTCTCCCTTCTCTTTTTAACGTTCTTTTTTTCCTAATAAGAAGAAGGTTCCATGTTTAAAAGGTTTCCTCCAACAAATAGGTAAGGGTAAGTAATTTTAGCATAGGCAGAAGCAAACTTTGGTTCCTAAAGGTGAAGCACTGAATGGGATTTGTTTAATTTATTATTTTATAAACAGAGTAGAACAGAGATATCCCTTTGTTCAGTTGGGGTCAGCTGTCCCAGCTCTGTCCCCTCCCAAATTCTTGTGCACCCCTAGCCTCCTCACTGGTGGCATGGTTGAGGAGCAGAAAAGGCCTTGATCCTGCTCAGCACTAACACAAACATCAGTGTGCTGCCTATGCCTTTGGATTGTCAAATCCAAACCATAGCACCATAAGAGCTGCTAAGAAGAAAAGTAACCCTATCCCAGCCAAAACTAGTAGGCATTGGGGCTTTTATTTTCCCCTGCAGTTCAAAAGAAAACAGAATGTAAGGATTAAAAAAACCACCCACTTTACAAGTGTGTACATCATTATCATTCAAAACCCTTAATATTTCCCTTTGTGACTCAGGCTAACAGACTGTTTCATCAGAGGCAAAAATAAACAACCTTCTCTCCCCACCCTCTGCTATTATATAACATTTATAACATTTAACATTATTGAGGAAGAAATAAAAATATTTTGTTCCTTTTCCTCTCAGTTCTTTTGTTATTGTACCTCTTTTCAGGGAAGAAACTTTCATAAGATCAAACACGATAGGTACTGTTCTGGTTTGAAAACTCATTCCACTGGAAACAAAATAGCTGTGTAAATGTGAATGTCAAGTCCTGTCATTCAGAAATTATTTAGTTACCTGAACAGTATGAATGTTTTTTTTTTATAAAGGATGTTTTTTTTAAGAAAAATAATGATGGATGAAAAAATATACTGGAAAAATTTATTTGTTAACTTTTTCCTAAGGGGATTTTGTTGGTTTGTAGATAAAAGTAGCAACAGCCTCGGTTACTGAAAGATGAAATAATCCTCATAAGATATGCAAGTGAGGTGTCTTAAATAATGAAAATAGCAAAAATCAGTGTTGTAAGATCTTGAATTTAAAAATAGTTATCCGAATAATTGCATTTTCAAGGTAAAATTTACTCTATTTTTGTTTCTTTTTATTTTCATTTATTTTAAAAGAGAAAGCAAGACGGTCATGATATTGTTTATCTTTTAAAAAAACTTTTGATTTATAAAGAAAAAATTACTAATCTCATGAAATATAAAATATTTATTCTACAGCTGACTAAATCAACCTATGTTCTCTTTCATGGCCAGCAGAAAGAAATAGAAAATATGAATTTTGTCTCACCTTAAGACAGTGAATTGACCTCAAGCTCAGCAGGACATGTAAAGAAAGTAAGATGAAAAACTCATCATCTTAAATAAAGGCAGTTTAATGGATAGAAGGACAGGCTGCATGCCAAAGTAAAGACAAAAGAAAAGATTTATTCTTGACTTCCCATCAGCAGGTGATGTCCAGCCACTTCCTGGGAAGCAGGGCCTCAGTATGCGTAATGGTTGCTTCAGAAGACGAACGACAAACTCTTTGATAATAAATACTCCCTCTCTTCTCCTCCTCCTTTTCCTTAGCTTTTATTGCTGAGCATGGCATCATACAGTATGGATCACACCTTTGGTCAGTTTGGGTCAGCTGTCCCAGACTGACATCCATACCACTCCTCCTTACAGCCCCGCCTTCCAAACCGTTGCTCACCCCCAGTCTACCGGCCTTTTGTGGTGGTAGGGAGTTGGAGGGACAGCTGTGATGTTATGTGAGTTCTGTCCAGCAGTAGCTAAGACATTGGAGTGTTACCAGCACTGTTCCAGCCACTAATACAAAGCACAGTGCTATGAGGGCTGCCATGGGGAAAGTTAACTCCTTCCTAGCCAGACCCAATAAAGATAGAAGTATAAAAAAAGGACGAGATCAGTGTTGTTCTGCAGGCACTTATTTCTACTTTAAAATATACCTACCTTAGACACATAAATTAGTTGAGAGGAATCCCTCACCCTAAATATCTGCCTTCAGACTAGATACACTCGGTGAGATTTACATCTTTCTGCACACAGATGCTTAGAGGAAGCAACAGCACGGCAAACTTTTATGCCACAGCTCTGCGCCTACAGTCCTTGAGCAAAAAATGCAGATTCTCTGATTCTTCTCAAGGCCGAAGTTTAATTCTGCCTCTCCCTCAGGACAGTAGCTGTAGGTGATCATGTTGTACAGCCATTCCTTTGAAGCTTGCTCACTATATCTTGAAGTACAGATGCAGAAGAGCAGCCAGAAGGAAGCATAGCTTATTCCAGGGATAATCAAACTTAATCTGGAAGAATGCATCTCACTGAAAACAGAGATCTGGATTGTGGTATTAATCTCTAGATTATTTGTCTTTGTCTTTTCTTTTCTTTTCTTTTTAACCAGTGCTCTAGAGGAGTTTTAAATTGTCTAAAAGAAAGGAAGTAATTATATATCTATGCTCTTCTATGTGTGCAGCTTTTCTAACTACTTGGTTATTATAAGAAAGACAAGCAGAACCTTGTTCCTTCTTGTCACTCTGTATATCCTGTTAAGCCTTCTGTAAAATAAAACTAAAAAAAAAAGTAGGTCTACTTTTAGGCTCGTAATCCAAAACAGAAAGAAACATGTCTCTGCAGTTCTGTATAAGTTGCTTAGAAGCATAATTTACTTCTTGTCCTTTCACTCAGCACTTTCTAAGTAGTGTCCTCATGCA
>NW_010395847.1:6952-16463 GCF_000710305.1 Buceros rhinoceros silvestris
AATCCTACAATGTTAGATGCAGGGAGATTTAAACGAGCTACAATCAAAAGAAATGGGCAGTCTTGGAGAGGCTGGCAGCTCTCATGAGAGGGTTTGACGAGGCAAGCGCATTGCCAGTGTAACGGCGACTGCACCCAGAGGTATAGAAGAAACCCCTAGGGAACACAGTGACCAGGAGCGCCGTGAACAGAATGGACAAACAGAGCATGGTGCAGCAGTCAGAGAGGGGTGTGGCAGTTTGCACAGCAGTTTACATGAAAGGGCACATAGGAAGGGGGCTGAGAGTCTGGACCGGTTAGCCTCTCTAAGAGCTGCACCCTTCATGACTGATGCAGCTGCCCAGACAGAGCTTCAGTGGAGATACACAGCTACTCAAGCATCAGGCTGCAGGATGTGCCCTGCTGTTGACTGGTTCAAGAGGGTAACAGTGAGTATGCCTGTGGGAGGTACACCAAGATAGAGGCACTCCTCTGTCTAGTGACAGAGCTCTGAGAGCAGGTAAGCAGGTTGAGGAGCATCAGGAAGTGTGAGGAAGAGAGTGATCAATGGAACAACATCTTGCCTTCCCTGATGCAGGTCTATCAGGCACATAAAGGACACAATACAGAGGAACCCTGGGTCCATCTCCGTGAGACTGAAAGCAAAGATCAGAAGGACAAAGGGCAATGGCAACAAGTTCCTGCCCGACGCAGGGTATATGTTGCCTCAGCAAGGCCCCCACCTTCACAGGTACCCTTGAATAACGATTATGAGGCCCAGCAAGTGGAGCCAATCAATAATGAAACTGATGACTCACCAAGCGAGGAAGCACTACTGGAGCTAAGTCAATGAAACCCAGCATGAAAACTACTCTATAAAGAAAAAGAGATGAGTCATGGTCATAGGTGACTCCCTTCTGAAGGGAACTGAAGGTCCAATATGCAGACCTGACCCACTTCACAGGGAAGTCTGCTGCCTCCCTGGGGCCATGGTTAAAAGCATAGCAAGAGAACCTCCCACCCTGGTACAGCCCTCAGGCTGTTATCCGCTATTGATCTTTCAGGTAGGAAGTGATGAATTCTAAACAAGAAGCCTGAGTGGAATCAAGAAAGATTTCAGAGCCCTAGGACAACTACTCAAGAGATTAGGAGCACAAGTGGTGTTCTCCTCTATTCCTCAAGTTGCAGGGAATGATGAGGGGGAAAGCAGGAAGACCCACCAGGTCAATACCTGGCTCCAAGACTGGTGTCACCTGCAAGACTTTGGGTTTTTTGACCATGGGTTGGTCTACACAGCACCATGCTTGCTGGTATCAGACAGGGTGCTCCTGTCCCAAAGGGGAAAGAAAATTCCTGCACAGGAGCTGTCAGGGCTCATTGAAAGGGCTTAAAACTAGATTTGAAGAGGGAATGGGCTAAAATCAGTATCGCTGGAGCTAAGCCTAAGAGTGGCACATCTGCATTAGTGGATCGGTGTGATAGTAAGTTCCTTGGGACTGCCACACCAGTAGGATTAGAAGGCAGTGTGTCATGCATAGTTGCAAGGGATACTTGTGTGCTAGGAATCATGGCAGGTCCTGAGAATGGTCAGGCAAGAATTAGGCCTTCCTTCCCCCTAAAGAATGAAAATGAGATCAATAGTCCAGTTGAAGTGCATGTACACCAGTGCACACAGTGTGGGCAACAAACAGGAGGAAGTAGAAGACAAGAAAACTATGCAGGAAGAAAACTATGATATAGTTGCCATCACAGAAACGTGGTGGGACGATACACACAACTGGAGTGGTGTGTTGGATGACTACAAACTCTACAGGAAGGACAGGCCAGGAACAAGAGTAGTGGAGTGGCCCTGTATGTCAGGGAGATTTTTGATTTTCTAGAGATCATCAATGATGAAGAAAGGGTAGAGTGTTTACGGATTAAAATCAGGCGAAAGGCCAACTGGGCAGACGTCACTGTGAGAGTCTACTATAGACCACCCAACCAGGATGAAGATGTAGATGAAATATTCTACAAGCAGGGAGAAGTCTCACGATCAGTGTCACTCGTTCCTGTGGGTGGCTTCAATTAACTGGTTGTCTGCTGGAAATATGATATAGCAGTGAAGAAAAATTCCAGGAGATTCCTAGAGTGTACAGAAGACAACTAATTTCCTTACACAGTTGGTGAGGGAACCAGCCAGGGGACACTCCCTGCTGGACCTGTTGTTCACCAACAGAGAAGGACTTGTGGATGATGTGAAGGTTGGAGGCCATCTTGGCCACAGAGACCATGAGATTATAGAATTTTCAATTCTTGAGGCAGGAGGGAGGGGAGTCAGTAAAACTGCCACCTTGGATTTCTGGAGGGCAGGTTTTGGCCTCTTCAGGAGACTGGTTGGTAGGGTCTCTTGGGAGACAGTCCTGGGGGGCAGAGGAGTCCAGGAAGGCTGAGAATCCTCTAGAGTGAAATCCTCAAAGCTCGGGAGCAGGCTGTCCCAGTGAGCCCTAACTTAATGACTTGCGTCTTGGGCATAGTTTGTTTTCACCATCAATATGACACTAACGCATCATCACAATGATAATACTGCGATGATATACTACATTAATACATGGTCAGAATAACTGCGATGAGAGCTGTCACTCTGGTAATCCATTAGTCAGGTACAACATAGAAGAAACGTATTCCAAAAAGATATAATATAGATATCAATAAATTTTTATTGACGTTGCTTATTTATGCATTCACTTTCATAGAAGGCAGTATGAAATGCAGAATCCATTTAAAATGACGTTAAGCTAAACCAAATAAAATAATGTTAAGTAAAAGAAGGAATATTTGGGAATATGCAATAAAGGAGGAAGTGAGAGCTCAACCATTGACTATAAAACTAAAAAACAGCACGATACCATGTTTATTTAAAACTAATGTAAAACTATCACTAATTCATTCAAGTACTTTCAAATATTCCCCCATAAGTAATTATTTGATATCCAGACTTGTAATTTGATATCACAGTTGTAATAACTTATTTCTACATGTACTAATTCACATTAAAATATACAATGATTCAAAGCACATGTAACTGCCAATATATTAATAAAGGAAAGGACTCCTAGGTAAATAATTCATCTTTATATATGATATATTGTGACACGTAATATTGTCAGCATGAGTGTTTTTAAACAAGTAAATAATCTAAAGTATGTCTGAATTTTGCTTTATAACCTTAAAATGAAAGCACTAATCAATACTTCTGACACTAAGTAGCACCATACTTGGAACAGTAGGAATAGATGACTATGAGTGTTCATCAACCTCTCAGTCATGTCATAAATGTGAGCTCCTGGCAAGCAGCAGAATTGTCTATAGAAATTTTCTGGATGGCAATGGTTCTTCGGTGCCTCTCAGTAAGGACTCTGATTACTTTAATACTTTTCTGGTGACACTTGTTCTAATGTGGGTGGGTAGTTAGATCAACTTTGCATGGTCAGCATCTCCTGGATCCTCCTCCATTACTCACGTGTTCTTCATTATTCACACCCAGAGCACTGTAACTCTTATGCAGGAGCATTTTAGGGGACCGGGGGTGGTTCTTCCTTCTGCATTAAGCATCTTGTGGGTTTCTTGAGTCAGACAGCTCAAGGCTGAGTTCAGGCTGACCTTCCCCTTGCACAGCCTTAAGTCCAGATTGTCACTCATCCTGGACAGCATGCAATGCCACTTGTTGATCTCCCGCTCACATTCCCAGAAACTGTGCTGCCTGTGGAGTTCCTCTTGTAACTTAGCTACTTGTTTGAAGAGTTCTAGCTGGGAACCATGACATCTATTGCTGTCTTAAGGTGCTAGAGGGACTTCCAGGTGCTGGAGGTCCATGCAACTTGAGATCTGGGCAGCTATTTCAGTCCTTGGGAGGTCTGTTTGGGTGGAGAGGTCAGCCTAGAGCAGCTGTATTTCTTCTGTTTAGGTTTCAACATCAGGCTTGCAGTTGTGGCAGGTGGACACCACTTTCTTTCAGCAGGTCACAATCACCTTATAGCTTTATAAAATGGTAATTCTTTTGAAAGATGTCATCCTTCTAATTCTGTGGGGACCTCAAGCTTCCAGATAAGTTTGCAAGCCCACGAGCTAGATGGGGTGACCATCATGACTGCAGCAGAAGCCTGTGGGTGACAAGAGCAGACAGTTGCCTGACAATGGTTGATGTGTACCACCCTGCACATGCAAGCTATCAATGCACACCCTGGTTACTGGCTCTCTTTAGGAATCAGTTATGTGTGGCCCACTACCAATTTGAACTGGGGACCACAAGCACTGTCTCACTTTTGCCTGCCCCTCTAATGAGACCTATCACCATCTGGCTAATCCCTTGCCTTTACCAGTTAGTTTATGTTCTGAAGTGTTTAATTCATACACCTGGTAGACATGTTAACTGTGAGATAATATTTGTATCTGAATGATATTTTATACAGTGTCCTATTAAATTTTATTGTAATAATCTTAGTTAAAAATATCAAAATCACATAGAAATGTGGTTTTTATTCTGCTGACTAGTATTTCTATCTTTTAAAAAACTTTCTGATAAGCTGACTTGGGTATTTCTACTTGGTATTTTTCCTACTCAGCACTCTTTGAGATCTTAAAGCATGAATTGAATATAGTTTAACAACCATCAGTTTGTCACTCTGCTGGCAATTAATTGATAGCCAGACAGAAACCTTGGAGCTCTACATATTTAGTTTATTGATTTTTTTGTACTGTCTTTTATGTTATAGCTCACTATACAGACTCAGTTGTCATACACAGAAACTGCATTAACTGCCGACAAGTCTGCTTCTTATATTAAATGGAAGTATCTTGAAAGAATGAAATTACGATATTTGGGTGATTAGATATTAGAGCAAAGCGATTTGGAGGGAAGAAAGAAGTAAAAATATTCGTTGATCAAAGAAATCCAATATCATATGTCACTTTATTTTAATACACTTTAAATATCAGCATTGATACCACTTTGTTTCATGTGGGAGGTAGAAAAGCTTTCCTTCTTTCTTTTTACCATTGCCTACTAATTTAAAATAAAGTCCTACAATATAAAGAAGATACTAACATTTATAAGCTCAGCAGAGTTACTAATTTCACTACACATGATTTTCTCCCTATCTTGCCCTAGGGAGCTACTCAGTTTTCCTCCAGTGATATTCATCTGCCTTTCCCTCTCTCTAAAAGTCTAATGGATTCACTACAATTACTGTTGCTGACATCCCTTTCTGATCCCCATTTGCCAACAGACCTTTCACCATATTGTTTAACTGATTAACATAATTAAGTTAAACCCCAATAAATTATATACTTAACTAGATGTTTGCAGCTTTTGAAGAAGGGCCTTTGTGTTCTCCTCCTACAAAGTGTGTGTTTCTTGCCAGTAATCTCACAATAGTAACAGTAGGATACCAGTCCGTTTAAAGGAAAAAATGAAGTGAAATAGTGATAAATTCACACAGAGGACAGTGATCTCTGTGAGGAGAGGCCAGGACCTGCCCTATGCCAGACACAGCCAGTTTCAGCCAGCTCCAGTGGATCCCTGGCAGGGCATGGCTGAGCATCTCAGAGAGTGACACCTCTGGGAAAACATATTTAAGAAAGGTCAAAAATGCTGCCCAGCTTTTTGAGGAGTGAGGGGGAAAAAAAGTCTGAGGAAACAGGCCTGTGAACACCAAGGTGGGAAAAGAAGGAGGGGGAGGAGGTACTCCAGGTGTCAAGAGAGTGATTTCCCTGCAGCTTTTGGAGGACCCACGACAGAGCAGAAATCCACACTGCAGCCCATACTCCAGCCCATGCTGGAGTAGGCTGCTGGCAGGAACCTTCATGGAAAGGAGCACATGCAGGAGCAGATTTTCTAGTAGGAACTGCAGCCATGGAAGACCTGCACTGGAGCAGTCTGAATCACTGTAGATCATGAAGAAGATCCATACTGGAGCAGGGGAAAAGTGTGAAGAGGAAGGAGGTGCAGAAAGGAACAGTTATGAAGATACTCTCTGTGACCCAAAGCATGTGGCGATCTGATGCCATGTATCTCCTGAAGACCTGTCCTCCTGCACCGCCAGTGGAAATGTCAGATCTGTGGATAGTTCAAGGAAATTGAGTGAGAAGCTATTCAGAGATATCCAGAGAACTGAAAACATCTGCACTGCCACGTTTCGCTGGAAATCTGAAGATGAAGCCTGAGTAACCTGAGGCAAATATGTATATATGATATGGTTTTTTATGGAATGCCTTACAGTTTTCTGTAGATCTGGGTGAGAGAGCTTAAACTGAGACATTAAAACTAATCCCTTCCCTCCCCGGTAATTTGAGACATACTGGGTCCTTCAATCTAGCCTAGTTTATTCAGCAAGTTCAGTGTTTACTTAGATTGCACCGCAGCTCCACTCTCACTTTTGAGGCTTGACTTCAGAACTGCTCCTTATCAAAGGCAGAGTATCTCTTCTGGTCTTTCATTTATAAACAAAATTATTTTTTAAAATGATAATCAGAATTAATTTTTTTATTATTATTTTTGCCAAAGGTTTGTTTTTCATTTAAAAACATGTTGCAAGGAAATGCTGCTTCACTAAAATTGCTAAAGAGATTTATTCTTAATCTGTGGGAACTTGAGATATTTGTACAAACAAGTGGCAGCTTTTCTTTTATCCTGTGTTCATCACCAGGGTTTCTTAGTGACTATACTGCGGCATTCATGGTAATAAAAATTGCTCAAGCTTTACAAAATATGTATAAGGAGTGAACTGTTGGGATTTTTCTGGTATTGTAAAGTGCTTTCATTTCTAATTCAGGTAATATGATAGAACAACTCGACAGCATTTTATACTGCTGAAAGAGCTCACAGAGGCAGTTTATAAAACCAGAAAGACAAAAGCAGAGGAACACTTATGTAATACAATAAATTTTCTTTCTTTTCCATTCAGCACGTTGTTACCAAATGTAACTTTTGACCTATTCTCTTATTTTAGAACATATTGCAGTGTTGATGTTACTGCTAAGCACATTAATATACAAAGAACACAAATTTGTGTGCGTGTGCGTATGCACAAATTAGAATTGTAGCAATGTGATGGGTGATTTAAAGAGAACTCACTGAACTGTATCACTGGATATAAATTCCTAGATGTCTGGCAGGTAAGATATTGTTCTTACTAACTTTTCCAAGTTTCTTGAATTATTGTCAAAGCAATCTGCTAGTGATGAACCCAATACCTTGTTTCTTACATATTGAGTAAACTTATTTGTATGGGGGACTACTTCCAGTATGACTTACAGTTAGCTTTACAGTTGATTTTGCAGACATTTTGGAACACTGCAACTCACAATATATTTACATCTGTGAATAGCATCTGTGTAAGACTTGAAATGCCTCCCAGAGGCAACTTCGTATGTTAATTTAGTAAGGATTTCTAAGGTCAAAAGTTTTTTCCTGTAGTTCAAATATGATTAATCTTCTATGTCTGAGTCAGTTCAAGAATATAGCTATTACAGTATATAAAATGCATGTGACACTGTATGAATGATTACAAAATCAGATACACTGCCAGCATGCTATATATTGAGAGGTTTTGAGTTTGTTCAAACCAACAAGGATTATTTATGCATTCCACAGAAGTATTATACCGTTAGAGAATGCCTTAGTAATGGTATAGTGACAAAAATAGACAAAATGCATGATCAATGCCTAATGGATACATTTGTACTGGTTTTGTGCATTGATACAGTGAAATCTATATATTTTTCAGTTCAACAATTTTCCTCCTCCACTGCTTGTGTGCAGCTTAAGAGCAAACTGGTCTAAGTGTAGTTGTGTTTCCAGGACTCTTGGGTGTGTGGTTTTTTTCAGTGTAGAACTATATCAAAACAGTTCTCAAACCATTTATATCTGATATTAGCTGATCTGAGTTTGTTCAGTTGTGCTTTTGATTCGTTTTGAAATTGATGTCCAGCTGTGCTTAAACTTCTTAAAACTGGGAGATGAAAAATCAAAGAAGCAGATGTATAACTTATGAAAAATCACCAAACACACACACCTCAGATCTCTAAAATTTAATTTTGTTGCCCTCTACTTTACATTATCTATAGAGATATTATAAGAAGGGAGACTTTGTGCAAATAAATAGAAAGCAAGGAAATGCATGCAATGAAACATAGTGATCTGACTGCAGATAATCTGTGATTCAAAACTTTAAGAGAGGAGAAAAAGATAATTGCAACAGAAAAAGTTTAAGACCAAGTTCTTCAAGAAGTCTAGATATCTATTCAAATAATCAATGCAGCATAACTTAGTCTAAAATTTACATTTGCTCAGATGAATTATCTTACATTGAATTAGTCTAAAAGGAGGTAAAATTAATTTTCTCTGAACAGCTTGGCTTAGCTATTAGGAACCTAGCCACAGAAAGTTGTTTTAATATGGGCAGTGTAGCTTCATGGACTACCTTAATATTTATTGGAATGAAACATATGTCTCAGAAGAGTTAAGTATAAAGATTCCTCCTTCATGTTGGCATATCCAAATTTTTTGTTGCTTTAGGAAAATGGCTGTTTGAAGAGTCTACACACCTCTATGAGAATGTGAATGTCAACACGACTTTTTGAGAAAGCAGCTGGTTACAGCCAGGCAATAGAATTTCTAAGTAGAAATGTTTCAAACTTCTGTCTCTTAATAACGTCGGCCCTTTGACTCAGAACCCCACCCATATAACATCCAAAGCACTGAATACTTTCATAAAAAGAGACTCTAAAAGACCATGGGCAATTTTTATGAAGTCAGTTAATAGGTCCATCTTGTTCATAATTGCCTGTTGAACATTTAGACAGAGAGTGGGGAGCCTGGATTATATGTCCTGCTCATTCTTAAGGATTTAAATTTCCATTTTCCCATTTTTAAGCAATTACAATCTATAATCCCCATCCTTCTACACTGACCTCAGTGTCTACACAAGTGTTTCTCATATTCTTACTCCTTTCCTTAGGCACAGTTGCACAGGGTTTACAAATAGTTCATTCATAGAAAATAATGGTTTGTTACATACATACTTGTGAATACATTCAAGATTTTTCAACAACTTTTTACTAATAGCTATTCAATTATGGCAATATCGACGACACTTTTTTTCCCCCCAAGTTAAGGCAAAAAAAAAACCAAAACCAAAACCAAAACAAAAAACCCACAAAAATCCCATCAAACAAACAAACTAGGAAGATGACTCAAGACAAAAAACCTCCAAGAAGATAACTCAGACACCTTCTGGAAACAAACAAGGCATTCTCAGGCTGTCATTCTGGTTTTGGGAGTGTTTCGTGTATCTCAGATATCCATTTACCAAGCACAAGAAAGGGAGATCAGTGCATCATTAGTCAGCTTTGTGGTTTATGATAACAATTACTTTATTCATGATGGGCCAATAAGCACAGGTTTAAAGCCTATAAATCTTTGATAGCCTTATAATTTTAGGTTAACTAGGGTGATACAGAGAAACCGGAGTGGTTCAAAGCCTTTTCTGCTA
>NW_010395847.1:16598-18911 GCF_000710305.1 Buceros rhinoceros silvestris
TGCTGAAACCATTCTATTCTGGCAAAGCTGGAACAACTAGAACATGCATATTGATTTTGAAGTTATTTACAGTTTGAAGTTTTCTGAGAAACAACATGGACTTCCTGAATGGTGAATTATAAAGGAAAGTAGATATACAGAAGAATCTGAATCCTCTTCATTTCAATTTAGAATAAATTCTTTCAGTACAAGTCTATTTTGTAAAAGTTCTGAGGGTTTTGTTTTGCAGTCTGGAGTAAAAACATACTTCTAAACCTCAACTTACTGGAAAACTTCTGACACTCACCTTACAAGTTGCCCCAGACAAACAGAAATTTCTATGAAGAGTTGGGTGCATCAAATAGAATTGTTAAAAATTAAGTATTTCTTTCCTTTCATACTTTCAAGGAATCTAATAGCAGTAAACTAATTTTTACACCTTCTATACTGTGATATTCATAAATGCTAAAAACTGTTAGTGTGGATCCACTTTGTTCCAATTTCTGCAAATTAAAATAAAGAACATCGGAAATATAGTTTTGCTTTCTTCATTAACAACTATGTGTACCACTGAAAATAAATAAATATTTAATCATATTTATTTTTGGATTCTGGAATTGTCTTCCACTATGATATTGATAAGTCACACGTGGCACTGAATGGCAAATAGATGACTGTAAAGACATAATCTTTGTTTTAAAAGGATGTTGTGTTAGAGCTAATGACAACAACAAATTATTTCAGCCTTTTCACAAGCTGCAAACTTTCTCCATTATTTGAACACATATAAACTCTATTTCAGACGCTGCTTTGGCGTAAAGCTAGTTAATATCTAATGTCCTTCGTATGTATCGTGTGGTTATAGTTAGTAAGCACTGTGAGACAGGGGCTAATACTATTAATGAATGACCAGTTTTTATATAATAATAATACTTACATAGATCAAGTGGCAGGGAGTACAAAAAATTCAATTTTAGTAGCCTGAGTGAAGGATCTTCATAATATTCTAATCATGTTCAACTCTTTCTACTGAAAACAGAGTCACCACTGTGAGGTGAATCCATTTTTAGGGAAGCTTCTGGCATATCTTCTGGCATCTCTCTCTCTCTCTTTCCACTGACTACAAAATTCTTCTTCTGTGTATCTGCATTTATAATTCCTCTACATATATATATATGTGTGTTACACAAATGTTACAAAAATGTAGCATTGAATGCGTTGTTATTAAACTTTAAATCATATAAAAATATGGTTTTCTTATGTATGTTCTTGTATTATTTTCTTAAATTCATCCATTGGTATTTTCTCTTTACCCATAATTTCTGATAATATAGAATTACTCTACTTTTTGGTGACTTTTGCAGCATAAATTCCAATCCTATTCTTTACAAACCATTCTGATCTTCATCCTTACTAATATTTTGGTTTACCTTCATTTTGAAAAAAAAAAAATTAGAAATAGATCTTCTCTAACTTCCTGGGAGCATCGGATTGTATGTTTTCACTATAGGATTTAACCAAATAGTTAAAATACTTAACTGTATTAAGATACTATTAGTGCATTAATTCATATGATGATTTAGAAGACTATTCCTCATGGAGACTGGAAAAAAACATAGTATAAGGAATAAAAGCCCTCTGGGATAAGCCTGATATCTTCTACAAAATTCTCCGCAGAAAAACTGAGCTAAATATAGAACAAATGTAATATTGGACAAGCAAATATGAACTGTCAGGACTGTTTTTACTTAAAATTTATTTCAAGTTGTATTCTTTTGCTGTAAAATCTAAGATGTATTTTTCAATTTTTTGTATGGTTTTAATCTCTTTTAATTCAGGTAAGCTTTGAGTATTTTCAGTTTTTCAATTACACTGAGAAAATCCTTAGTTAATAAAAGTTTAATATAATTTAAGCTTCCCAAGACCATTAAACCTCAAACTCATAATGTTATCAAGTTGCGCATGTCACTGGAAAAGAGTCAGAATTTAATCTTTAGGCATTCTTCAATTACAATGCATGTAAATCTCTGCAGGAATAAAAGATAACTCAGAATAAGGTTCAGAATATTCTATGGGAGAATGACCAAGTTTGTCTTCATTTAGCACCTTCAGTGCTCCTAAAATATTGGGGAAAAAAAAAAAGAAAAAAGATAATTACATAACTTCTGAGCATTTGTTTCTAAAAGTTGGTGAAAGTCTGTTACCATACTACTATATAAACATGTTAGATAGGTTAAATGCACACTCTTTGAGTAAAGACAGTGAACATTTGCTGTTCTTAGCACTGAATTTAACTAGCTTAGTTAAATTTAAGCAGTGCTACAGGCTTGAGGA
>NW_010395847.1:19100-28573 GCF_000710305.1 Buceros rhinoceros silvestris
AGCACCTGGGGGTGTTGGCCAATAGCCAGCTGAATAGGAGCCAGCAGTGTGCTCAGGTGGCCAAGAAGGCCAATGGCATCCCAGCTTGTATCAGAAATAGCGTGGTCAGCCAGAGTAGAGAAGAGATTGTTCCTCTGTACTTGCCACTGGTGAGGCCACGCCTCAAGGTGGACATGTAGGTACTGGATTGTGTCCAGAAAAGGGGAAGCTGCAACTGGGGTTGTTTAATCTGGAGAAAAGAAGGCTGAGGGGACACCTTATCACTCTCCACAGCTATCTGAAAGGAAGTTGTAGTTAGAATGGGCATCCGTCTCTTCTCCAAAGTAGTAAATGATAGGATGAGAGGAATTAGCCTCAAATTGCGCCAGGGGAGGTTTAGGTTGGATAATAGGAAAAAAGATCTTTATAGAAAGGGTTCTGAAGCACTGGAACAGGCTGCCCAGGGAAGTGATGGAGTCACCATCCCTGAAGGTATTTAAAAGATGTGTAGATGTGGTGCTGAGGGTCGTGATTTAGTGGTGACCTGTCAGTGCTGTTTTAACAGTTGAACTTGGTGATCTCAAAGGTCTCTTCAAGCAAAATGTTTCTGTGATTCTGTGACTTTGTTGTATGTAATTTGGATCTAGGCTGACTCTCACTAACCTCAGTAACCGACCAGACATCTTTAATTAGCAAGTTCGTATGCAGGTTTAATAATTTTAAAGGGATTTAACAGCAGTACAAGGCCTTTCGTGATTTGATCATTGAAAGTCGTCACATTTTTTGATGAAGCTGATCTAATTTTTAACAGAAAGAATCACATCCTTTCCTTTAGCTTGAAGTATGTTGTTACATGCAATGAACAAAACATCAAGAATGTCATTTAATACACTTTTTACTGTACCAATTCGTTACAGTGGAATTACACAAAATTTGGGATTCCTGGAAAGATTTTTGCTATAAGCTTTAAATTTGATGTGATGCCATTCCGGAGTGGCTAACTTTGGCTCTGATGGGTGTCTCACTTGAACTCCTTTTCAAAACTACTAGACTGAAAATTAGGTGATCACAATAATGGATCCAGTTCCTCTTATATGGGCTTTGATATTGATTTTAATATATTCTGTATATCTCTATTAGCTTTTATTACAATTAAATTTTTCAATATAGTTCTAGTTCAGCCCGAACTGAAGAAGATTTCCTTTAAGGAGCTGTAATTCTGAAGACAGAACTTTTGAAGTAAAATTAATTTTCTCCCTGTATAACTCCTTTTATTTTCAGGAAGGATTTTTTTCCTAAAAAAAAAAATTAAAAAAAACCCACAGAAGAAAGTAATTTTGTCACTTTCAAATTAGTGACATGTTTTAGTGGTGGATTTTGCAGGGCTAGCTGAATGGTTGGACTTGATAATCTTAAAGGTCTGTGACAAACGTAATGATTCTAGGATTCTGTGATCTGTCAAAGCAGTTCTCTAGATCTCTTAAAAAGGTAAGACAGAATTAGACCCATTAGGGAACCTTGTGGTACTCCTAGGTTTTAGGATTTTACCACAATGAAAATAAACTGATAGTTTTGGGGATTTGGCATGTTTTTTCCTTGTTTGTTTGGTGGGGCTTTTTTTCATTTACATTATTTCATGTTCATTTACATCCTTTCATCATCCTTAGTTTTATATCTTTTAGGTGTTTGAGATGAATGGATTCTTATGTCATACTCTATTTAATATTTCCTTACAAATATATCGTGAAAAACTAGGTAAATTAGGCTAACTTGCAGTGCTGTGCGCCTCACACTTGTAGAACTGTCTTAGAAGACTTGCAACTGACTGAAATCATTCGGCTTACACTTCATGAGGATAGGCCTTCTAGTTGTTCAGTTTTCTATAATTTCCATGAATTTCCTAAACGCAGGAAAGAATACAATCATAAGCATTAACTACTCAATTATAAGCATGAATCTGTGAAGATTTATAGGATTCTGATAGACAACTTCTTGAAAAAACAGAGCCAGAAAGCTTTTTAGAATCAGCAGCATACTAATAAAGTTCTTTGGCTAAATGTGAGTAAATGTTTATACATTTATATGTGTAGGACCATAACAAATGCAAATATGCATATAGAGATATGTATATATATGTACATATGTGTATATACATATGTGCAAACACACAAGTATATATTGCTAAAGAATGTGGGAGTTCATGCTTTCATTTGGCTGTTTTCTTTCACTGCTTCAGTTTAAATCAAAGTATGGCCTTGAAATATGGAAGAATTTTTGTCTGTGGCAGATATGAAATGTCTAGAAACTGACAAAGGAAGATATTAACAGACATTATTCACCAAGATTAATTCAATTTAAATAATCCTTCAATAAGCAGAAAAAAATGTCAATCAATATTAATTATTGATATGTCCATATATCATCTTTTATTTTTGCACACAACTCCGGTTGAAAAGCATCAAAATTTTATGGCTGTACCTCTGTGGAGCATAAGGTATTATATTGTAAATTACATTCTAATTTTAATCTAGTTGGCCAGACCTTCATTGTTAATATTTTGTAGTAATGATTTTCACTGATAGCAGGCTATGCTGACTATATAGACAAATTTTATTTACAGTGAATTTTAATTTAGTTTAGGTCAGTCTATACTAAATTTATAGCTTAAAGATTCCTTAGTGGTTGCTTTCTTTCAAACTGAGGAAGTGATCATCAATGGCTCTGTAGTTCTCCATAGCTTTCATAGCTCTTCACTTGTCTCTGGCAGTTTGTTATGAATTCGTTGTAAACAGGATTACAATTATATTTGGTTGGATGAGATCTTTAAGATCATCAAGTCCAACTGTTCACCCTGCAATACCAGGGTCCCTAAAACGTGTCCCTCAGCACCACATCTACATATCTTTTAAACACTTCCAGGGATGGAGACTCCACCACTGCCCTGGGCATCCTATTCCAGTGCTTGACAACTCTTTCTATAAAGGTCTTTTTCCTAATATCCAACCTAAACCTCCCCTGGTGCAACTTGAGGCCATTTTCTCTCATCCTATTACTTGTTACTTGGGTGAACAGAGCAACCCCCACTTCGCTACAACCTCCTTTCAGATAGCTGTAGTGAGTGATAAGGTGTCCCCTCAGTCTCCTTTCCTCCAGACTAAATAAATCCAGTTTTCTTACTCATTCCTTGTAAGACTTGTTGAAAACTCTAGCATCTCATAACCATTGTGGCCAAGAAGGCCTCCAATCATCATAACACCCACAAGTCCTTCTCTGTTCATGAACAACAGGTCTAGCAGGGAGCCATCCCTAGTTGGCTCCCTCACCAGCTATGTCAGGAAGTTATCTTCCACACGCTCCAGAAAGCTCCTGTACTGTTTCCTCTCTGATGTACTGTATTTCCAGCACACATCCTGGAAGTTGAAGTCCCCCACAAGACCAAGTGTCGGTGACTGTGAGACTTCTCCCAGGTACTTATAGAATTGTAATGGGTTAAGACGGCACTGGCAAGGGGGAGACTCTTTGTTTTCCCCTTCTCCTTTTCCTCAAAGCACGAGAAAAGTTTTCTTGTGATTTTTGGGAAGAGAAGTGCCAGCCCTCTCATTTCCCTGATTGGAACTTGAGACATTTCAGACCCCACAGCAAATAAGCGTATAAAAAGTGGAGTTTTCCAACATGCCTTGAAGTGCACATTTGAGTTTACAGAACAGGACCCAAGAGAGAGACTCCTAACACAGAGAGAACAAAACACTGTTTGCCTCCACATAGCAGTAAAAAGATTTCCTTTATCAAGAACTTTTCTGTTTGTCTCAAGGCGGTGGAAAGGAATACACTAGGCGATCCCGTCCCCACTTCGAGAGAGACGCAAGACAAAACACTGCCCGCAAAGCTGGTGAGGAAAGTCCTACCAGGACACAACACAGCCGTCATTGTCCAACAGAGGGACAGATGTAGGCCCAGGGAGAAGATGTGATGGAGTCTGCTGCCAGTGGTGAGAGAAAAGACTTTTTCTATTGCTTGGACAGTTCATTTCAGACTGGACCCTGGAGGTTGAAAACTCTTTTCTGGAGATTCTCCTTCCCCACCCCCCCCCATCCCCTCCCCAAGAGGTGACCTTTGTTTAAGCGGTGATGTTGATTTGGCGAGGATAATGTGTGTGTGTATATATATATTTATTTATGTATTCATTAATCTCTCTCCCTCTTTCTCCTTTCTGACTGGTCCCATTTAACTTTAAATTATTTTTTTAATGGTTTTAATTACATTCAGCATTAAAACACTTCTGTTTTCACCCCCTTTAAGTTAAAACCTGTTTCACTCATGTCATTTCTTTTTCCTTTGCCTGTAAACAAAGCCTAGAACAAGCCCTAACAAACAACTAAAATCCTTTTGTATAGGCTTCCATAGTTTTATATTTTGCCCCAAAGCTGTGAAGTCATGAAACCTTTTTGGTGAAGATGGCCTCATAGTTTCAAACCGTGACAAGAACATTTCTTCTAACTCCTCATCCTTGTTTGGTGGTCTATAGCAGACTCCCACCATGATATCTGCTTTGGCCTTCCCCCCAGTTATTAACCATAAACACTCAACCCTATCATCACTATCATTAGGCTCAAGACAATTAAAACTCTCCCTAACACACAGGGCCACTCCCCCTCCTCTACTTCCATAGCTATTCCTCCTGAAGACTTTGTAGCTGACCAACACAGCACTCCAGTTGTGCGAGCCATCCCATCATGTCTCTGTGATGGCAACTATATCATAGTTCTCTTGTTGTACAACAGCTTCTCCTCCCGTTTGTTGCCTATGCTGTGGCCATTGACATAAATGCACTTCAGTTGGGCTATTGGTCCCCTTGCCTTTTCAGGGGAGAAGGTCTAATTCCTGCCTGACCATTCCCAGGTGCTACTATAATTCCTAGCACACCAGTATCCCTTGGGTCTAGGAGTTATTTCACTCACCTATTTTCAGTTGAGAAGTAGTTGCTTTTATGCACTCACTTCTGAAATCTTCCAGGGATAACCGTTATTCCCTAAATCCTAAGTAATTCTAAATCTCTCAGAAGTGAGTTCTCATGTCTTACTATAGACTTACCTTACAGAAGATAAAAGAATCATAGAACAGCCCCGATTAGAAGTGACCTCAAAAGATCTTCTGGTCCAACATTTCATACAAAAAGGACCCTAGATGAAATTATCTAGCATCCTGTCCAATATTTCTCTCCTGCTAAGTGGGAGACACTCTCTTTCTCTTCCTCTTTTTCCTTGTCTACAACCGCCCTGCCAAACAGGGTGGGCTAATCTATCTCTCTTCCTTTCTTTCCTTTTACTTTCCCTTTTTCCATTTCCTGTTTAATATTATATTCTGTCTGCCAAGCCACTCTCTAAAAATTGTATATGGTTTTATAACTGCACGTTGATGTTTCTATAAGTAAAAGTTTGTTATGCTCATGGGCCCTGAGTGGTGGTGTCACTGCTTCTTACTGCACAGAGAATCCCAAATATCACCTACATGAGTCCAGCCAAGCGAGAATGAGATGTTACACCTTCATGTCCTGGAACACTGTGATTAATTCCTCCCAAAGCCTTCTTCTCCAAGAAGAAAAGACATTTAATTTTTCCTCAAGAGGAGGTTCTCCAGCCCTTTGACCACCTTTGTGGCCTTCCTTTAGACTAGACTGTCTCTAGTCTGTCTACATCTTTCTTGGATTGTGAGGACTAGAACTGGACACTACTCCAGTTGCAACATGACAAGCACTGAGTGTGATGATCATATCATCTCTGATAGTATCTCTGATAATAATGCCCCTGCCAATGCAGCCCTGTATCTGATTTGCCTTTGTTGCTGCAGCAGCACAGTGATGACTCATGTCAAGCTTGTTGTCTACCAGCACCCCCAAGTTCTTTTCAGCAAGGCTGCTCCCCAGCTACATGGATCCTAGCCTGTACTGAGCTCTGGTTATTCCATCCCAAGTACAGGGACTTGTCTTCATTAAACTTCATATAGTTCTTGCTAGCCCACCCTTCCAGCCTGTCACGGTGTCTCTGTAAGATGGTACATCCTTCCAATGTGTCCACCTCATCACTGAGTTTAGTGCTTGTCCTGGTTTGAGCTAAAACTTCCCCGTTTTGGGTAATGGACAAATAGAATTATTCCATGCAGTATGATAATTCCGCATTTAATTGGTTAAGAGAGTCAGGTGGACGTAATGTTACGCTGGGAACCTTTAAAAAGCAGCAGCTCGGGGGTGGAGCGGCCTCTTGGACTTCCAGACTTCGCGAAGAGAGGACTCCCACGAATCTGCTCTGCCGAGGGACCAGGCCGAAACCAGGCCTGCTAGGCCCGACTAGGCCGGACCTGCAGATCGACCAGGCCTGAAACCTGAAGACTACAGACTCTGAACTGTTTTGCCGTGAGTCCTGTCCCGTCTGAATCGGATGAGAATATCCATACTCTCTCAGCTGTTTCGTGCCGAGAGCCGAGAGTTTTTTTCTCCTACTATTAAATCGGCTGGGCGCAGGGGGTCCTTTGCCCACCCCCCCCCCCACCTTGAAAAGGACCATACAGAATTCTGGTTATCTGAGTCTTTTCTTCTTTGTGTTTCTTCCCTTTTTCTCTTTTCTTGGTTTGTGCATATATATATACAGTAGTGTATAGTTGTGTGGTTTTATTGTTTATTAAAAGTTTGTTTCAGCTTTCCGAACGCAGACCAAAATGTGAATTTCTTCCTTCCCCTTTAAACCCCTTCTGTCTCTAATGAGACAAAGGGGATCGTTAAGGAATTTGAGTAGTTGTTACCTTGGTCCCTCGACCCTTAACAGTGCTGTCAGCATAACTGGGGAGGATGCTTTCAGTTCCATCATCCAGATAATTTATGAAGATGTTGAACTGTGTGGGGCCCAGTATCGATCTCTGGGGGATCACATTTCAGATGCCAGTCTGAGCAAGAGCCATTCATCATCACCATCCGAGTGCTGCCTGTTAGCCAATTTCCTACCCATCTCACAGACCACCCGTTCAATCTCCATCTTGTCAGTTTCTCCAAGAAAAGACTGTGGGAAGCAGTGTTGAATGTGTTGCTGTAGTCCAGGTGAGCAACACCCACTTCCCTCCCCATGCTGACAGAAAATGTCATTTTGTTGTAGATGATGCCAGTTGCTCTGGCATGATTTGCCCTTTGATAAACCTGTGCTGGCTTTTCCCAACCACCTGCTTCATTTGGTTTATAATATTTTCTAGGAGGATTGTTCCATTACTCTCCCAAGGACTGGAGTAAGACTAATTGGCCTGTAGTTTCCTGGGTCATCTTTTAGGCCTTTCCTGTAGTTCGGTGAGACGTTTGCTTTTTTTCAATCAGAAGGGGTATCCCCTGCTTTCCACCACTTTCCAAAGTGGGTGGCCTTGCAACAATGTCAGCCATTTCTCTTAACACCCTGGGGTGGGTTCTATCCAGGTCCACAGTTTTGTGTGTGTTGAACCATTGCAAGAGGCTGCAGACCAGCCCTTTCTCCCGTACCAGTGCATCAGCACGTGTGTTGTTATAACTACTTGATCCTATGACGGTAAATTCAGAGGCAAAGATGGTATTGAGAACCTCTGCCTCATCAGTATTAGCACCTAGTTTCCCTGCCCTGCTTAGCAGTGGCCCTACATCTTCCCAGTGTTTCTATTTATTGCTCACATAGCTGTGGAACCCTTTCTTCTACTTGATATCTCTCTTGGCCAGTTTCAGTTCTAGCCTTCCTGACTGCATCTCTACATGCACTAGCAAGGCTCTTGTAATCCTTGATGCTTATTTGGCTGGCTTACTATAGCTAGTATGCTGCTTTTTCACTTTTAAACACAATCAAAATCTCACTGTGAAGCCCGGGTAATCTTTCTGTTCTGCTTTTTTCTGTTCCCTTTGTGGGGGATGGACTGTTCTTCTGCTTCCAAAAGGCTGTTCTTGAATAATTCACAGCACTTTGCCCTACATGGATGCTTCCCAGGGAATTGCCCATGACTGGGCTCTGAGTGTATTCAAGTTGACTTTGCAAAAAATCGAGGCTCTTTCTGTTATTACTGATGTTCAGTGTGCTCATCAGGATCCTAAACTCCACAATGTTGTGATCTGCATATCCAAGGCTACCATTGACAATTATGCTGTCAAGTAGGTCTTCTCAGTATGTGCTCATAAATCTAGGAATATGCTGTTCCTAGTTGGCATGTCCAGCATCTACAGCAGGAAGCAGTCCTCAATGAGCTGCAGCAACCTGACGGATGAAATGTTCACCACTGTGGTGTTTTCCCAACAGATGTCCAGGTAATTAAAATCAGCCTTGAGGAGAAGGATCTGTTGGTTTGAGACTTCTTTGAGCAGCAGAAGTAAGGTTTCATTGGCCTCATCATCCTGAATGGAAGGTCAGCAATAGATACTTAATGTAAGACTCCCCCTTGGTTACGTTGCCTCTAATCTTGATCCAAAGGCATTCAATAGAACATTAATGGTGTCCATAGATTACCTTCATACACTCGAATTTCTTTTATATGAAGTGCAACTCTACCTCCACCTCTTTCTTTTCTATCTTTCTGCAACTGTTTGTAGCCATCCATTGTGGTCATGTGAGTTCTTCCACCAGGGTTCTGTCATTTCTATGGCATCATAACTCTCAGATTGAGCACGGAGTTTGAGTTCCTCCTGTTTGTTGCCCAGACTACCACTTGAGGTGGCTGGACTTAGTTTTCTTGCTTATGGAAAGGATTGGGAAGCATTCCTCCCTACTTTGGAAGGCGTGCTTACCCAGCCAGCTGCTTTTGAATATGCAGATGTACAGCTTTGAACACTATAACCCAAATTAGTTTAAAAAGTGATTTACTAACTGGGTCAATGTACTAGTGAAGATTCCTCTGCCTTTTCTAGGTAGGAGGATCCTATCTCCCCGCAGCAGGCTGTATTTAACAAGTAATGTTCCATAGTTGTAAAAAACAAAGCCCTGGCAATGACACTGGCCACAAAGCCAGGTATTGATAGAGACAATTCGTCAGCTTCAGCCTGCACCCCTACCTCTGACTGGCAAGACAGACATTTAGATTTTAGTTTCACTGGGTTGAAAAGCCAATCCCCAAAACAAAATCCCCAAAACAATCCCCAAAACTGTCAACATAGCTATTATTTTCAGAAAACTACTAATCATTTCCTCTACATCATTGCATGCTATTTTCTGGTTTTATTATCTTCCTTAAACGTGTACTACTAGAATTAAATACAGTGCTTCACAAAGTATCACAGATACATGCTGACTGGTCCTTTATACTAAAGCTTTAATACTTTTCTGTCCCGAAGACAATGTGTTGTCTGGGGTCACATTAGTCTCTCCCTTTGTGAATAATCTCACACATACTGGTTTCTGCTTCAGTGATATTTGCAGCTGCCAAGCTCCCAGCTGATAGCAGAAATCTTGGGGTTTAGTTGCTAAATTCACGATCTTGCATTTTCTACAATTATATATATTTATATA
>NW_010395848.1:0-1761 GCF_000710305.1 Buceros rhinoceros silvestris
CCCTCAGGAGGTTCGCACAGACCCATTTCTCCTGCCTGTCCAGGTCACTGTGGACGGATCCCGTCCCTCAGGTGTGTCAGCGGCACCACTCAGCTTGGTGCCGTCTGCGAACCCGCTGAGGGTGCACTCAGTCCCACTGTCTGTGTCACTGATGGAGACATTAACTGTCCCAGTACAGACCCTGAGGGACACCCGTTGTCACCAACCTCTACCTGGAAATCGAGCCACTGACCACCGCCCTCTGGATGTGACCACCCAGCGAGTTCCTCAGCCATCCACAGTCCACCCATCAAATCCAGCCTGGAGAGAAGGATGCTATGGGGAACCAGGAACAGTATGGCTTGATGTTCTCAGACAAGCTTGTCTGAGACACACAAAAGCTCAGCACGGCCTTCAAACATGTCTCCTCCAAGGAGAGGAGAAGGGGGCTCTGGCGTCGAGGAGCTCCCTAACAGACCTTTGTCTAGGTAGACGGCAGAAGACACAGGCAGCAGTTTTGTCTGTGGCGCTGTGTGGCTGAAGGTAGCTGACATGGCCATGGTTTGGGGAAAAGGCAATTTGGGAAGCGGCTGAAGGGTCCAAAGGAGGGCCAGGGAGGTGATCAAAGATGGGGAGAACCTGCCCTACAAGGGAAGATTGAAGGCACTGGGTCTCTTCTCCACGGTGGGACAGCACAGTGTTCCCAGTACTTCAAGGGCATCCACAGAGAGGATGGTGTCTCTCTCTTCATGTGGAGAACACAAGGGCTAGTGGGTGCACTGGGGCAGTTTTCTTCTCTGTTATAAGGAATACATTTTCTGCAGTCAGAACCATCATGCACTGGAACACCCCCCACCACCACCCTGGGAAGTGGTGTTTTCAAGACGTGAGGGGACAGGGTGCTTGATAATCTCATCCGGCCTCCCTTTCCCACCAGAGGTTGGACCAGGTGATCCTTTGAGGTCCCTTCTGGCCTGGGGTCATCTGTGAGACCTTCTGTGATAGAACTATTGAAGTTTCGTGACAGCAGCCCTATAATCTTGGTTGGTTTCAGGCTTTAATTTTTTCCCTACTATCTAATTTTAATCTTCTTTCTAGCAACCAATTCTTCCACCCTAGGTATGTACAAAGAGTAACAGGACCTTTAAAACAGCCTTTTGTCTTTTGTCCAAACCTTTTTGTGTTCTCACACACTGACTGTGTTCGTTCTTACCAAGGTTACAACTGCGAGAGGTCCCAAAGAGTCCCCTCGCAGCCACGGCAGAGCTGCCCTGAGGTCGGTGCCCTGACTCCCAGCTTTCCCTGGGAGGAAATCTGAGCACAGCTGACACCAAGCTGGACTGGGAATCGTTCAAATCCGCTAGCATAAAGATAAAACTTGATCTTCAGAACGTGGCGATTGTGGAAGATATCAGTAAATAAACCGCTTCTGTATGATTCAAAGAGCTTTTAAAAGTTATTTATTTAACATCCCAGAGATTATTGTCCTTATCTGGAAGAAATCTGTGTTCTGAGAAACAGGGGAAACACGATCATAACCAAATTAGCCATCTTGATTTTCAGGGTGATCGAAACAATCTCATCAAAACATCTCCAGTATGACAATAAACCGTCGAATACTAAGGTTTTTAAAACACGATGTAGGGCCCAACCCATGGTTTGTAAAGGAGAATTTGCACTGAGGTCCCAGACTGTCCCCTTGGCACCATTTCCTCCCCGTCGCATCATAGTGGGTTTTCCCTTTCCTTCCAGAAGCTTATGTGTTTAGAAAGAGGGCAGACC
>NW_010395848.1:1865-10499 GCF_000710305.1 Buceros rhinoceros silvestris
GTCGTACCAACAGTGAGTGTTGGAAGAACAAGATCAGAACGGCATGGCCTGAGGTAGGGGCGCGTGGCCTGAGGTTGTAAACTCTTCATGTCGGCGATGGCATTTTTGCCTTTTGTGGATCCTGGGCTGTAGCTGAGGTTCTGTCTTTCCTCCAGAATAAATAATAACTAACGGTAATAAATACATTGGCTGGAGAGTAGGTTGTCTACTGGAGGAAGAAGAGGAGAGCGGGGTACACTGAATTCCTCTGAATCCCATTTTTTGAACCGAGGTTCTAGGTGGAAAGCAGTGAGAAGAGCTTTTGCCTTCTCATTAAGGATCCAGATTTAATTTGAGCACGTGTTAATGCAGCTGTCAGCATTTCCACTGGGAGTTCTGCCTACGACACCTGTTCCCGTTTCATCGAGGGACCAGCTCCATGTGTCCACTGGGGGTATTTGGGATTATGCATTTCTCTTAGGTTGAGAGAGATTGACTTGACCCTCAGCTCCGGTTCTCTGAGCTTAGCTAATAGCCAGCAGCACCAAAAGAGTAAAATTCCTCCTTTTTCTAATACTTTTAAATAGTACAATTATCCCCTAAAGCCCACGTAAACAGTGGCTCTTCAACTGGCACAGCCAAGGGAGATCCTTTTGTTGGTCCATGCGTTTCTTCCTGACCTCTGGTAGTGCATGGCCTCCATAGTCTCCACTGCCCACGTTAATTTGTTTTAATAATTCTTTTTCTCTCGTTCCCCATCAGTGGTGGCACTTTGCTACCACCAGGTGAACAGGAACTTGTAGAAGAAGTCTTGCGATTTGAAGCGAAAACCCTTTTCAGTGACGTGGGGCTGAAAGGATATTTGATACCCTTTGGCTTCAACGTCCATTTGAATGCAGTCCAGCAGGTCAGAAATACTCGGTGCCGCCTTCCAGGGGCCAAACTTCACCACGGATTTTTTATCCATGTCCAAGCTGTTCAAGGCATCCTGACATCTGGCCGCGTCTTCCTCGGTTCTGACCACGCAGACGATGACGCTGGACCGGCGGGATGCGACCGCTTCCGCCCTCGCGATGCGGATCATCAGTTCAATGTTCTCGCTGTAGCTGGGCACACGGGCCAGAAACTGCTTCCTCGCCACAAGCTCCCCGAAGATCTGCGGGGAGTCCTCTAGCTGCTTGATCAGAGGTTTGATGTCGTAGAACAACGCCTCCTTGTAGACGTCCTGGATGCACTGGGTGGGCACTTGGTTGCTGCGCAGGTACTCCAAGATGTATTTGAAATAGGTGCCTGGCCTGTCGATGAAGAACCTCCCTTCAGAGTCAGTCCTGAGCTTGGGCTGGCCGGTGAACATCTCTGCCAGCTTGGACCCTGGGTGTTTTTTCAAGGTGCTCAGCGTCGTTGTGTACATCTCCCCGCCAACGTTTAACTCCACGATTGGTGACAACTGCAGGAACAAAAAGCCACGTGCGTTACATGTCTGAGGCTGTCAACAAGTGTCAAGGAAAAAACAAAACTGGGATGACGGTGTGAAGAGTGCTGTGAGCCCCCCATCTCTTGGGAGTCCGATGGGAACATCCACCCCATTTATTGCCAAAAGCAGATGCAGGGTGTTTGTACAGCCCTTGTAACCGGAGCAGCAGGGACCAGGACATTTCCGAACGGCTGAGTCCTCACCACGTCTTTGGGATGTAGGAACGTGTCATTTGCCAGTGAGGAAGAGGGACAAGATGTGCCCTGACCAGGGAAGATGTCGGTGACTGCAGGATTCCATGGTGACCTCCTGAGTCCCTGCTGGTCCCTGTCTTTCCATCGAGAGCAATCTGTGAGCTCCCTCCCTCCTCCCCACATGCAAAGGGGACAAGAACCGAGCTCAAAGCTGTGCAACTCTCACCCAAGCCAGTGTTTTCTCTTCAAAGGAGGCACTAAAGCTCTTTGAAACATTTGAAACGGGTGGAATTGGCTTCCGCTCATCTGGGGGTTTAGTTGTCAATACTGAAGTAAGACACAACAGTCCAACACATCAGAGGTGGAGGACAGAAGCTGTAGAGCAAAGCACTTTAAATAGCTGCGATAGCTTTAGCTGGGAAGTAGAGGAAACAATTCATGCAACCAGTGTGGATTTTAGAAGGTTGAGGTAGAGTTTGGAATGCTGTTTGGATTTGTTTTGTTTCTCCGTGCATTAACACCTCTGCTCTCTGAAACGCAGTGGGGGAGGCCTGAATGCCTGGAAAGCTGGACCTGGTGTCCAGCCTGACCTCCCTGATGGTTCAGTGCTGAAGAGTTTTAACAGGCTCCCTGTGCGCCCGCTCGTTTTTTATCGCACTCAGTAGACACCAGGGCCAGGGAAGAAAGGAGGCAGTTATTTTCCTGCCGCTGTCACTGCCGTAATGAAAGTCACATGCCTGGCCAGGACCACACCTGCCATTGGGAAGGCATGAGTCAATAAAGAACCTTTTTTTCCAGGAGCTCACCTGCTCTTTCTTGGACCCGGTCATGCAAGGATCTGCTCCAGGGCTGCCAGTCACATGCCTCAAGTGAAGCGTGTCCTTAAGTGCTCAGCTGGATCCCACAGGTACAGCCCACAGGATGACGTGAGCTGATCTCGCAGCTCACACCAAGAGAAGGGCGAGCTCCTGCTGCCCTCTCCCCTGTAATATTGCCCTGCCCTGGCATGGGTGGCTTCATCTTGAGGGCCACCATTTACACTAGAGCCAAGGAGATATACAAATTTTTCTGTCTGAGCCTGTCTGGGGATTTCCCCGTCTGAAGAACCCAAAGCTGTTTCTACAGTAAAACCTCACAGGGAATTTGCCTTTAATCCAAGTGATACCAACAGCTTTCCCCGGCAGGGATCATTTTTCAGGAGGGTCTCATGCTTTTGAGCCTTAGCTCCTTTTGCAGGTGGCAGGTCAGATGTTTCACGCTGTTTGTCACTGATACAATTCATTAATACAGCCCAACTAACCTTATGTTCTCAGATCTTGGTTAATGGTTTTGGCCTGGGAACTAACTGGTTCCCAGTGGACTGGGAGTACTGGCACCAGCTGATTCCCAGCTCTGCAATTAGCCAGCGAAGGGACACTTGGGAAAGTCTTTCAACCTATCTGTGCCCCAGTGTATTAATCTGCAAACCAGTTATCTCACTGAGGAAGCATTTTACAACCTGCACCTGAAAAACGCAACACAAGAAGGTTGGATGTTTTAAAGACAGACTGGGGGAGAGGCCCTGGAGCTCCAGCAGAGAGGACAAACTGGTTTGCAGCAGACTGAGGGCAGGGGAAAGGAAAACGTGATCTGATCTCATCACTGGTTTTTGCCTACTCATACACCGCGTGTCTGAGATTGCCGTCATTTTCCTTAGAGCTGGAAGTACTACTGCTCCCACCTGGTGATTCTGCACGGCTACAACACTGGGCAGCTTTTGCATCATTAGAGACTCTGAGTTAAACTGTTAGAAACCCCCAAAACTCACAACAGGCTTTTATTTAGGGATCCGACCAATTAAAGTTTGTATTAAGTGAATTCCACCTCTTGCCAAAGCAGAAACAGATCCACTCTGGTTATTGCTGTTGCCAGATCTTGTGTGCCTGCGAGGGACGTGGCCCTTCTGCAAGCAAACTGGTGCAAACAGGGAGTCAGACACAGCTTTTTGCCTAGTGTCCTCTTCTTGGTCACGTATCTGGCAAGCCGTGGTGTCTTCAGAATAACAGATGAGGGAAAAAAGCCCTCTAATCTAGCCCGAAGGGGATGCTTTGATCCCACAGGAGGAAGCTGTGCCCTGGAGCCCGTACCTTACTCACCGTGTGCAGGCTACCGGTGACCTGCTTCCCAAGGGGCTTGTGCTCTGATGAAATGCTCATCTCCCTGGGAGCTGACGGCTCGGCAGTGTGGGAAAACCTGCTGCTCAGCGCTCAGCTCCTGCCCCACGCGCAGGATGGCTTCCCACCGTGCTCCAGACCTCTTCCACTTGGTTTTTCTCTGTTGGGGCAGCTTTTTTCCAAGCTCCCAGCCCAGCTGCTGACCAGAGGCTCCAGTTTGCTACAGGCACAGCCCTGGTACAGGTTTCAGGTGTAGGGAGAAGGGAGGGAACAGCCTGAAAGCGGAAGTATTTGTTCGTTAGTTTTCTGGCAGCCGGCAAGGTGCCAGGTGGACTCAGGCTGGCTGCCAGCACACACCTGTAATACTATCTGTGCCATGACTAAGAGCTAAATAATCCTTTCTGAGAGAGGCCCCATGTCCAGAGCACCTCCAAGGAGCCCCGCAACGTGTGCCTGGGTGGCTGCCTCTGCCTCGCAAATCCATGGTATTTAAACCAGTAAACATTTTCAGAGCTTTTCGGCCTTTGTGAGCTGCCCAGTTTATCCCAAACCATCCCACTGATCCCACTGGTCATACTCATCGGTGACAGATCAGGGTGTCTACAATCTGTACAAGGTGGTGGCATGTTCTTCCTCACTGATACAATCTCTGGGCACTGAGTAATTGGTGCAAGGTAAATAAAACCAAACCTGAATCTATGCTCAAGCCTGAACTATTCTTTTCAACTGGTCACAAATATTTGATTAGTGTCTTTGCAGGACATTGATTTCTGATATCCTGCATCCACCAAACATCAGAAGAGGAGAGCACCACAGATTTAGTGGTAGTGGGGCTGTGTCTCGCAGCACTGGAACGCTCACAAGGATGTCTGTGTTCATTTATAAAGGCAGAGGATCGAATCAGAGTGAGCCTAAATAACCTCACCAGATTCGGACCACCGGCCTGCAGAGTCTCCCTGGGTTTATTCTAGGTGTTTCTGAGTGTGCTGTGGCTTCCAAATTTGTCTTCAGGCTGCTCATCACTTCTTTGTCTTTGTGCCATTATGGTGGCAGAATTGCTGTGGCCAAGACTGTCCAGAGATGTAAATCAACGTTTGTGACGAGAGACAATGTCTTTTATTAGATCAGCTGATATAGATGGATAAAACCATCCATGCTCCAGGGCACATGAGGCTTTCTTGGGTCTGTCAGCTTCTATTTCAGCTTGCTCAAGTTTTTTTCTTTTTTTTTCCCAGTTGCTGTTGGTCTAGTAAAAGGTGTAATCTCCTCTACCAAGCTTGCTTCACTCTTTCATTTCAAGCTGTGTCCTGACACCAGCAACCAAAGGGAAAAAAATCTCAGACAAATACAGCACTTTCTAAAGATCTTCCCAGGGGAGACTTTGATGACAAAAATGACAGCATGGTGTACGAAGAAACCATCTGCACAAAATCTACATTGTACTCATGGACACCAGCTTTGCTGGTTTTGCATCCTCCAGGGGGTTTGCTGGATCTATGTCCTCCCAGAAGACAGCATCGATGCCACTAGAAGCTTGAGGCACAGAGCAGAAAGTGTTACAATTTGTGCTGATTCCCGTGGAAAATAAAGCCAGTCCTCACCCAAGGCTCCATCAAAGCTGGACCCAGAATCTTCCGAATGCTTTGTGCATTTGGGTGAACCTCTCCTCAGACCCAAGTTATATTTTTCTTCTGCTGCTCTAAAACATCCTGAGGGCTCCTCAGTGTGTCTGAGTTAGCTCCGCTGCTTTGAATAGAAGGGCTTGAACTTTCCCTTTGCCACAGCAGAAGAATCAATAGTGCTGGAGGCATTGGTGAGGTCTGCTTGGCAGCCCAGGTTTTGTGACTTGTAATATTTTTTTTAAATCAATCATTACTGGAAAACAGGGAGAGCTGGAAGATCTGTATCTTCTGGGCCTTTGATTCTTGCAAGTCCCGTTCTTTGAGCTGGCTCATGTAGGTGCTTCAGAAAATGCCCTGGGTGTGACTGACAGAGGTGGAGTTCACCTCCGCCATGTCTTTAATGATGAAAGTGATAACCTTCCCTTCCGCAGCTTCAGAACTAGATAGATGGGTGGACCATCACCTCTCTGCTTCCACAAGTTTTTCACTAGGGAAGGGTGAAGAGCAGTAGAAGAGGTTCCAAAGTTCGTCTGGAAGGTTTCCCCAGACTAGAATCAAGGGTGGCTGATGGTGGTTGAGGCCGAACCTTCAATGTCACAACGCAGATCCTTACCACTTCAGGAAAAGGAACAGTTGTTAACTGATCTCCACAACTCTTTTCTACTGCTGGACCAACCACAGTGTCATGAACATGCTGGTCTTGTTCCCCCACTCTTTTACTCTTTTTTTATACCTCGGCTACTTTTGCTGGCACTTTATAGGACAAAGAATCAGCCTGAAAGTCTGTGAAGTATTTTGGCTGGAAGTCACCAATGTACGTGAAAAGTCTGAGTGTTGTTATTTGTGCTTCTTCTGGGACCTTTTAATCCCACCAGCTGCAGGACTTGCTTTAACATGGCGTTTTTCAGCCCTGCTATACAAATTACTCCCAGCTGGATTTTTTTTCCCCTTGTTTGATAAGGATTTGATTTGAACTGCCAAACTCATCTAATCTCAAAAGAGACCTTAGAAAGAACTCGCAGCCCACGCCATTGGTGTATTGTTGCCTGCCCATGGGGATTTGGTGCCTTTTTTTTCAGGTAGTCACACCAGAGGTGGCATCCTGGATTACTAGGGCCCCACTTCTGACCTGTTTGGTGTCACAGCTTTGCTGTGAAGGCATCCAACTCTCATCAAACTCTCTGCGCCTGCACTAAGTGGAAACAGTCGCTCTTGCAGTTTGTCAGTCCTTTTGCCCCACAGTCAAAGCCACGCTGAGGAAAACAGCGGGTGGGGGAGCAGCCCATGAAAGGCAGAAGTGGAGAGGACTGGAGGAGACACCACCAATAAGGCTTTCAGCAGTCCATGCTGCTGGTAACAGGTAGCTGAGGCTGGTTTGAATTTCATTCTTCCCTTGAGAAGGAAGTAAAAAGCCAAGACAGTGAAAGTCTCCATAGCCTTGGGCAACCAGGGTCTTGGGGTTCCTGCAACCAGCAGCTCCATTGTACCTGCTCCTCCACACCCCCGGAGAGGTCTTGGTCACTGTTGCGCTGCTTCAGGGAGATTAGGTGGATTTCTCCCTTTAGGGAAGGGGATTTGATTTGTATTAAGCTGGAATTTCCACCCAGGATCTCTGTTGGGCTTTATATTTGTTACTGGTTGTCCTGGATCCGTGAAATCCTCTATTCTTTGGGCCTTTTAAAGCTGCATCTGATGCACTCATGGTCCGTTGAGGATCCACCTGCTTGCTGTTGAGTGGAGAAAGAGGGCTCTGAGGGTGTTTGCAGAGGAGAGCAAGCAGGATCAGCAACATCCTGTCCTCGCAGGTGAGGCTGCTGAGACCTATTGGAGAGGCTAGCTGACCAAATGGGTCATGGAACCATGAGGAGGACAAGGAAGCTGGATGTTCTTCATGCCTCTCCCAACTCCTCAAACGCAGTGATGCTTCAAGCCTTCTGTCAATTCTGTTCACCCACTGGCCCTGGTCTTTCTTTTGTAGACACTTCAGAAGTAGATTTCCCTCTTCCCACGTGTTTTTTGTAATGGAAGAGGAATGTTTCCAAGGCTATAAACTCTTTCAGGCAGGGACTGTCCTTTCATTGTCTTGGCATGAAAGGATTAACCTGTGACTGGACCTTGTACGAGCAACCGCAATATGAATCATAAGAATAATCACATGAATGCTGAGAGCTTTGTGTCTGCCAAAGAACAAATAATTGATGATGGCTTTACGGGGAATAAATACGTGGCTTTTTTAAATTGTACAAATATGTATGTAACAACAAACTGGAACATCTCTGCTCTGGTATATACACCAATTTGGAAAATAGTATTTTCCATAGAAGTATTTATAACAGAATTCCTCAACACGTTGAATTGGCAGCTTCTGTTTAAGAGTAGATCAACACATTCAGATTTGGGTTTTATGCTCTAGTACAATTACACTAAATCCAAGGGGTGTGTGTGTGGGAATAATTACATGGTTAAAACAGGAAGGAAAATAAGAACTGTGGATGTGGGGAAGCAGTTGGGAGCAGCTGCTGTTTGCTTCTCTCCTCTTGTTCCCTCTTCTCTGAGTTTCTAAGTATCTAAGTTTCACGAGGGGATAAAGCCCTTTTGCTCTGGACCATTTGCCTGACACACAGAGGTGACTCCATTGCTGATCTCCATCCTTCATGGTGTGTAACAGCCACTTAGTGTTATCACTGCTAGGAGTGGCAATAAATCAATGGAGGAGGCACCTGAAGAAACGGATTCCCAGGACCCATCTTCTCCAGGGCATTTCAGTGGAGGAGATTCCTGTGGAAAGCTCTGGAATGAGGCAGGCTATTTTAAGCAGTGGTGGACGGATTAGCAAAGAAGAGAGGCAGCAAACTTGGCGCAGCTCTTCTGAACTCCCACACTGACAGTATTTGCTCTAGATGGGACTTGGCAAGGCATCCCAATCTCTGTCCTGGTGGTTCTGCAGTCCAGCAGCCACTCCTAACTCAAACAGCCACGTTCTGTGCAAACACCATCGGCGTTTCTACCCACTGCCTTCCAGCCGTTCACTAGCTCCACCCTCCTTCGTGGAATGCGTGGCTGGTGGCTTTTATGATGTCTGGCTGGAGTTAGCTCTAGACAAGCCCCAGACACCGTCAGAAAGCAAGGGAGCAAAGTGCCTCCCGGCCAAGCAAGTGCTTGCACTGTCCCCAGTGGATGAATGGTGTGAGGCCTCCTTGTGGCATGGACTG
>NW_010395848.1:10593-13140 GCF_000710305.1 Buceros rhinoceros silvestris
AACCGCTCGTATTGCCATCGGTTAAAACAACCCAACAGGCCCATCAGTGCCCTCGTTCCCAATAAACCAAACTGTTCTCCCTATCCTCATGCCCATTGGCTTCTTTCCCATGTTTATATCATGTTCAGCTTAGCTTGTAGGCTTTCCTGGAGCAAGGAGCCAAACTAGACACAACAGCTTTCTCCCTGCCCGCTTTTCTCTATGTTCTTTCCCTTCCTGAGCTCGCTCTCAGGTCTCGATGTGCCGCATGGAGGGTGTGGGGCAGAGCTGAGTGTATGGGTGTCACTGTTCCCAGATCCCTGTCACATAGCAGTCCTACTGAACGTGTTGGTATGGGTCCAGGCAGCTGGTCACTCCCTCTTGAGGGACATTGGACTGTCTACAATCCAAGTTCAGGCTGATGCTGTCTGTCTAGCCAGAAGAAGGATGATCTGCAGAAAAGAGGATCATTTCAATGTAGTCTCTGAAGGCTGGCAGCCCAAGCAGTGGTTTTATGCCTGGCCTTGCTGTTGAGGCTACAGCTTGCTTCTCCCAAGCGGGTAGGGGGAGAAGAAAGTCTGGGCTTGCCATTGGAAACCAAGGCTGAGAGGCAGACCCACAGATATAAGGAGGGAAAGGCAGACTTCGGCTGAGTATCTCTGGGGCCCTGTGAGACCAAGGCTTCAATCAAGAGGATATCCTCTTGAAATAAGCTGCTGGGAAGCTAGAGAAAGGATCTGCACTCCTGGGGCTCTTGCCATCTGTAGCAGATATTCCTGTCCCCTGGTGAGATGCTCCTGCCAAAGGATATGTGTGGTACTTGGGGGTACTTTTTCCAGCACCAACTCCCTCCACCTGGGCTGTTGATGCAGTTAGATGGTTTATACAGTTTCCGTTCCCCACATTGTTCACATTTTGCTCACACTTTCTACATGACAACAGCTCAGACTGGGTGGAATAGGGACATTTCCCAATGTTGCAGAAATGCCCTGTTCTCTTTGGGGGGCTTCCACACAATGATAAGTTCTGGTTTCGATCCATTCCCACCCTGGTTTTCTGACGGGTCCTTGGACATAATGTTCACAACAGTTTATGGGTACCTTAGTTAGCTCTTGGGCAGTGCCAGGCCTTTCAGGGAGTCTCTGTCTCTAAGAAACCCTGGGAGAACAGGATACAGCAAATGAGAAATTGCCTTTGCTCTGCACACCGTGACTTCACCCTAAGCCAAAGCTCTGGACGAGCATTAACTCTTCAGCAAGGAGATGGGGAAGCTGGCAAAATGTTGACCAGGAAGATACAAGGAGGGCTGGGCAAAAAATACACCATTCAAAGGTCCTGACTTCTATGTCATAAATTCTCCTCCAAAATCTGCTTCTGCTCCCTCCTCATGAGAATTGTTGTCTGAAACAAAGATTAACACGTATGCATGTACACATATAATAGTGCACACGGGGTGTATCTCTGCATGAGATGGACATATGTATCTTACAAATACTTTTTGCCCCTCCCTTTGTATATGTGGGAGTCCTTTTTATTTGCATTTTGGTTTTTGAGGCTTAGAACGCCTCCACAGCAGATTTTAAGATAATTCACTTAGTCGCAAGGGACAAGACTTTTTCTTAAACAAACCTTGGAGCTGTGGGTGGGCAAGATGTGGGAATTTCTTCCAGATTTACTGCTTGGTTGGTAGAGGGACTACAGACAGACCTGGGTCTTCTAGCTCTTGGGTCTTTTCCCATGGCCTCGGCAGGAGAAGCCTGAAGAGCAATAGTGGGACCAACAGGCTTGAGTTATCCTCCTCGCTGAGACACTTCCCCAGTCCCTTTGCCCTACACAACACAGTCTTGTTTTTCAGCCTTGGTGGGTCCCCGAAGTTTCAGGGAGGTAAGAACAAATGGGAAAACCGGGCAAAAGATATGTTTTTGTCTTCTGCCCAGCACCATCAGTTGATGCTTCTGGGGTGTTTGTGAGACTGTGCAGAGATTTAAGTGTGACTGATTTTCAGATAGCATCTACCATTGCTCAGGATGTCAGGACAGGGAGTGAGGTGGGGGAATGCTTGGAAGCCACAGAGCATTTAGTTGTTAAATTGTGAAATAAATTTTCTTGTGTATTTTCTGTGCTATTAGAGTTTCACTAAGATAAAAGCAAGGGATGGAGTTTCTGCTTTGCTGTTTCTTCACAGCACTGCTGAGACTAAAAATGTTGCTGAGCGATCGTGGCCCCACTGAAGAGATTAACACGAACATGAACCTATGACCAAGGCATGGAGCTGCCTCCAGGTGATGGGAAGAAACGGAGGAACCATCTGCAGAACTTTTACTCGTTTTAGACTGAGACTTTCAGAGCTGCTAAGTCTGATTTCAGTCCAAAGGATATTATTTCACTTTTGTGGTACGACAGATTCAGAGAGCATGTGCGGCAACACAGGCAACACAACTGGGCCCTGTAGTCCAGGGCATGGTGGCAATCCTCCCACCACAGATGCGAAGGGAAGGGAAGGGAAGGGAAGGGAAGGGAAGGGAAGGGAAGGGAAGGGAAGAGGAGGGGCACCAGGCTGGGGTCCCA